>NW_028318360.1:0-300000 GCF_062004578.1 Staurois parvus | reverse complement strand
CAGAGGACCAGGCTTTTCTAACCAATCAAGTTTCACTTTTAGAACTGCGATTACAAATACAAGGTTTTTTTCCCTTCTAACTGGTAGTATACCTTAAGCACAACATATCATAGCTGCCAATTTGTATTTCATGAATTATGACAGTATTTTTGCTATAGAGATAACTAATTCTTGTAGACAAATGTAGATAAAATTCTTGCTGTCATCTGTGGCCACTATCTGGGAAAGAATCAGATACACATCTGTAAGTAGGGCTCTGGTTTTATTTCAGTGAACATTCAAGAAAATCTACAGTACAAATAGACCAAATGTAACGGAAACCTGCCAATTTTCTGTACTTAGCAGGAACAGAAAAAAAAATGAAGTTTTAGATATCATCATCATGAGTAATTTTGACCAGATATCCTTTAGCTTTCCTGGGGATTCCATGGTGTTCACAGACCCTAGGGTTTCCTCTCTATTATCTTGAACAACTCCAGCAGTAGACTTCCATGGAGCACTCCCAGAGTCAAGCTGTCATACCAACCAATTTTGATGCAAATATGAGACAAAATAAGGATAGCAATGAAAACTTGGATTTCAGCTAATTTCCCCATCTACAATAAGCAGGGTTAATGGAGTAATCTTCACTCCCAGTTGCCTGCTATATCTAAACAGTGACTGCAGCTGCTTGGATGCAGTCATTGTGTTTCTGACAATTTTCCACCCAACTCCTTCGATTTTGAAATAGACTTTTGTCCAGCCACGTGGTGCTGACAAGGCTACCCAGATCTTGAACGTCAGTTGATTTTGCAGGAACTGCCCAATATTTGAGCTGACAGAACAATCAGTAATTTCTGTGCATGGAGACCTTAAAATTCCTAAAGCAATAGATTTTGGTTGATTAGAAGAGACAGTAGATCTACTATAGGGCACTCCAAATTTTCAAATGTTGGCCCTATCCACAGAGTATAAATACATAACAACTGAAAAAATATCTAATTTCCACTACTTGTACTTTCAGTCCCAACCCACAGGTCATCACCATGACACTAGAATCTCTTTTCCTTTCTTTCATCCTTTTTATACATACAAGAAAATCCCACTTACTTGCCAATTGTTTACTAAGAAAATTTATTTTCTTGGTCTGTTTTGGCCACCTCCACTACTAAAGCCCCATATGACTGCTCGGATATTAAACAGCTAAGTTGGGAAATGCATCACACAACACCTGAGTATTGCAAAGAATACCCAATCATGTGCAAGGAAACACAAAAAAAAAATAAAAAGTGAAAATTCCTTGCCAAGGTAAACATATTTAGTTTCATTAGTAAATCGGGTCCAGGTCTCCTGTAAAATCAGATTTTAAGTGTGGGTTAGTCAGATTTGCCCATCACGGTTGAAGACTATGGGATTGATTTACTAAAACTGGAGGGTTCAAACTCTGGTGCAGCTCTGCAGAGAAACCAATCAGCGTCCAGGTTTAATTGTCAAAGCTTATTTGAACAAGCTGAAGCTAGAGGCTGATTGGCAATCATGCACAGCTGCACCAGATTTTTGCACTCTCCGGTTTTAGTAAATCGACCCCTATACCTTGGTCAGATTTGGTTCCATAGGGTAGCAAGAACAAGAAATCTTTGCAGCCCAATTCCAATATGAGTGGAATAAAAACACTGTCTTTTCATATGTCTTCAGGATCTCCAGCACTAAGATCTATAATCATAGTTCCCACTACCTTCCTCATGCCATGACCATTACAAAACAATCATAGAATGCTCAGTTCTACTGCTGAATTCTCCAGATTGTAAAATATCTTGTGATTTCTCCACCCAAAAAATTTCCAAGTTACAGAACAAGATGATGGGGTGATGTAATACACTGGAATCCAACAAAAACTCAAATACTACTTTTGAGTAAGAAGTTCAAAGACACTATAAAACACATGAATATAAAACAAAAAAAAAATACACTGACAATAATTCTGAAGCAAGACAGACCAACCTAAAATTTGCTCTTATACCAGAAATTGGCTGACATTTTCTAAAAACTTCAGTCTGACATTTAGCATTCACGCATATTTAAACAATGCTCTTGTCCTTGCTAACATTGTGGCCATATGGTATTAATTGCATCTGAATGAAACACATCAATATTTTACAAAAGCTTTTACAAACACCCTTCGCTTTCCACACATAAACGAACATAAACATGGGACAGATGTAAGTGCTTCTGTTATCCGATATGCTACCAGTAACGATGTATAGTAGCAGCGATAGCAAGCTGTAATTGCGTAGCCAGTATGGAGAAAGAATTGAACAGAAAGAAAGGCACACACTGTTTTCCCGCATGTCTCCTCCTGTCTATTTATACTTCTCAGTGACTAAAAGTAACAAGAAAATACTTTGCCAATTTCTATACACTGTACAAAATCCTTACTTTATAGGACCATCTGTACAACGTTATACTGTCATCTGGTGAAATGTACATATACAATAATAGGCTGACATCAGTGTATTTACAGATTTAGCAATAATACAGCAATTATTACTGCACTTCAAGCATGCACAAGTCTTCCCGCATTTGCTGGCTGTAGCCCTCGCGATTCAAGGCAGTATTGAATTGCAAGAGTAGCATTTAATGTACAACTGTAGCAGGCATAGGGTGTACTTATCAAGTAAAAGTAGTGTGCATACTTGACAAAAAAAAAAAAATATATATATATATATATATTTGCCTGCAGTATTTTTCTTCTTTTAATAGCAATTGCTTTGATAGTACATACGTTTCTTCTGTACATGTAATTTATATACATACAGTAAATTAACAAAGCATAGCCTCGAATATCTAAAAGCAGATTATACCCATGTTCAGATAATTCATGCAATGTAAGCAAGAAGGCAATTGACGTGGCATTCTGCTATTATATTAAGAAAACAGGCTGTACAGTATTAAGTAACATTCAGGATAATAAAAAACATGAGCATGTTAAAGGGCCAATAAACCAAAAATACAGATTGGCTTACAAAAAAAAATTTGAAAAACATTTTCAGATGTTTCCAGAGTTTAGTAAAGCAAGATATTTTGAGAGATTAGCAAAATTTTACTATATACCAGCTTCTTGTCCTAGCACCCCTGGTTGGCAGCTTAAAATAATAGGTTGCATTTAGGAAGTGTTCACATGTTAAATATCTACAGGCTCAGTATAGTTATGGGACCTTTACATTTATATTTGTATGTGCTTTTAAAAGTTCTTTAAACTTGAATTTTCGGTTTAGTGGTCCTTTGACATGATAGATTGTTATCTGTAAAACCCCTATGTAGAAGACTTTGACACAACGGATCTGCACAATATTTTTGTAACTACCTACAGCCTACATGTGCACAACTAAGCAATTTATGGGCTGCACTGCAGTGTATTCATTTACAGTAAACTACAGACATTCATTATTTTCACTATTTCTTAAGGAAGAATGCCACTTAGTATTCAAAGGTTAAAAAAAGAGCTTTGAGCCCAAGTATTCAGGATTT
Organism: Staurois parvus; assembly: GCF_062004578.1. Classification (NCBI taxonomy): domain Eukaryota; kingdom Metazoa; phylum Chordata; class Amphibia; order Anura; family Ranidae; genus Staurois; species Staurois parvus. The sequence goes on along the minus strand of NW_028318360.1, from coordinate 296,493 downwards.
AATGTGTTTTATGATCAGCCATTTCTTTATTAAGGAATTCTTCTTTAAGAAAGACTAGAAGTAATTTTGCTAAAGTAATGGTTATACCCAGAAACTGTTCGCACTTCTATGTGAACTTTAGGACATATTTCAAAATACTAACACAAATCGTTAACAGAATATGGTTTAAATGTTAAAAAGAGAAAGTTATTCTTTCAGACATAGAAAAGAAAATGCATATCGGGAAACATTAAATTGTAAGCCCTGGTACAATCTGCCCAAAGCCCTCCCACAATTAGAGAAAAACACTTTTACTTTTGCTAAATTCCAGTTGTAGGCAAAGCATTGTCGAAGGGATCATTTAGAGGCTTGTAGTTACTTGCCATTCATTTTAAAATATGGAAATTCTCCACCCCTTACAGCATATGACATTTACTTAAAGACATGCAGATGTTTTTTTTTGTCTTTAATCATTTTAAAATCTGTTCAACCTACATCAAGCAAATAAAAAGAAAAAAAAATATACTGCTTCCCTTTGTTTTATAAAAACGTATCACCCCAGCTATATGATTTAAAGTGTAACTCCAGCCAAAACATATTTCATCATATCTTATTTGCAGTTTGTTCTGCACTCCTGTGACCCATTTTCAGCCGACAGAGGGCTAAAGTCTGCTGCCGTCACTCAGCTGGTCCAGGATAGGTAAAGATCGCGATCATAAGGTCAAGACCCACCCAGGAACCTGGACCGACACCTGGCTCAGCCTCTCAGTGAGCCACTAAGAGTCTGAGCCAGCCAATCCTGTCCCTTCCACAGCCCAGCGCTCAAGTGAGTATGTGTTAAAAAAAAATTCCCATACTTCTCTTTTAAGACTGGCAAGCCCCTACATTCTTCAAAAAAATAATGTACCCAATTGTAGTAAAAATTGAATGTGGAGGTACATTTTGTAGAAATAACTTAATATCAGAAAAAATAAATAACTGATGTATTGTTTGAATTGTAGAAACATACTGTATTTAGCTGATGTGTTTGGCTGGGTCTCTATTTTTCCCACAAAAAAAAAGCCTTTTATACAGATATGATAGAATGATGTGGCCATGGAAAATGAGAAGCCCAAGTAGCAACACAACTCATAAAAGAGTAACTTTGTGATATAAGATATCTTGATGGTATGCCCCATAGTCCCAACCTCATGGAAACAGATTTTCAGAAAATGTGATGTAAGGGCTTAATCTCACTGCTACACTGCTAACATCCATTTAAGCACCCTGGCATGCACTCAAAAAAGTTTCTTTTAATTTTAATAAGGGCAGTCCATATTAACACCCTTAGGGCTAGGCCAATACACTTGGAAGACATGTTTTTGGGCAAAATTGTTTCCTCCAGCAATGTGCATTTTCTATTCAAGTCAACTGAAAAAAGTCCTTCAAAATGTGGCTAAAACCTGAACCTGATAACATTTAAAATTTCCCATGCATTTACACATTTATTTTCCAATTCACCTAGTGTGCAAACAATATTCCATTTCATGTCTGTATAATGATTTCCATATCAATGTTCTGTATCAGAACACTACAGTTATCTATCATGTAGTTAAAAATAAATTGGTCTCATAGTCTAAAACACAGTTATATTTGTGCAATGTTAAAATGACAAACCCCAAAACCATATACATTCAGTGCATGTCATAAAGTTTACAGAGAATATTTATTGAGGTGTAGAGGTTAGAACAGTGGAGGTGCTTGAGAATTCTGTTATCAAGGGGGCTCTGTAGCTTCATTTTGTCCTCCAGGTTTTCTAGCTGTGCTTTAGAAAATGCTTTTTGGCTGACGCTAACCATATACTATGATATATCTTTTAGCAGATATAATGAAGTTGCAAAATGCTCTGACAATTTTCTCATCTTTTTTACTTCTTCATCTAATTTATCATTTTGTTTAAATTTTCCTGCAAGTGTAGGGTGTTTTTGCCTAACCATAAATGCAGATACAATTATGTATCAGCCTCAACTTATCCTTACAATAAATTTTTTAAGTGTGGGCAAGGAAAACAGCTGGGCTGGATGGCTGTAAACATCAGACTGGATTGAAAACAATTATGATATTTAATGAAATATGCTTCAGCTTAAACATTAATCTAATAGAAAACCAATGTTTCCGCTTTGGATTGATACCGGATTGTTTAATCACCTGCTGGTTTCCATTATTTTTCTGTGACTCCAGTGGTGATGTCTTTGAGTTCCCAATCCTATCAACTTGCCACAATTATTACAAGGAAGTCTTCTTGCAAAACTGGATCCCCCATTTATTTATTCTACGAAGAATACAATTGGAGGAGTCAGAAATCTATAAGAAACCAGCTTATGTCTTAAATCATTGCCTTTCCTTCAAAACAAAAATGTTTCAAAGTGGCCTTGCCTTTTATTGTCCACACTCCAACTCTAGTTTCTGAAAAAGCAAGTTGACAGGTATCATCTAATATAGTTATTAGCATACTATAATATTGGAACGCATTCTCCAAAATTAAACTATCAATAAAACTATCAATTACTAAACAACTTAAATGTTTTAACATATATAATTTTCAAAAGCATTTTAGATTTTTTTTTTTTATTGAATATCTACCCAGTGCACCTTAAACATACCACATGCAAATATTCTACCCCCCAAACAATTACAAAAACTATACAGTTCAAGACAGAAGCCGCTGACTTGGACAAACTGTTTTGGCAGGCACTGTACGTACATACCATGTACAGAAACATGCCAAAATTTCTTTGCATTGCTGTTTGCATTATACAAGTCAGAATTCTGATATATTTAGCGGTTACATTTACAAGGAAATTTGCAGCTCAATTATATATATATACATTACATAGGGAGTTCATTAGTATTAATACATTCCTTCTCCCCCCTTCCTAAAACAAAAAAATACATTTTATTTTTCACTCATTGCTCTTGTCGAAGATTTGGTAAAGAGAATGCAAATGCATTTCCAAGGTACTCAGAATTTCTCTTGTGCTCAGTGACATCAGTATGAGACAAACAATTTGAGGAGATTTCTTGAACACTGATGCACAGTAAGAATTGTGGATCTTGAATCCGCAGGTCCCCTCGTGATAATGCAAGAGCTTTAGATACATTATATTTTACAAATGGGCTCAGTTAGACGTAACGGGAAGTTTGCTGGCTTAGAAGAAGTTTGACATCTCCATTAAGGTCACAGAAGGTTGATGTGCCTAGGTTTGTTGAGAGGTTTGGCAGAACTGTCGGCACATTTATAAAAGTGCAGCCTCAATGCTTCAGTGGCAGTGCTGTGTGAATGTATAGACACTTCCTCTTCATGCATTGGACCAAGCATTGGTATTCACATTGTCTTGAAAATAGGTTAACTAGAAGATCTACTTATAGTACACTCTACTGCTATTATACATTGCACTCTTGATTTTGGCACCCCCCTTTCCCAAATGTCAGTATTTACAACTAAAAAAAAAAAAGACTACATTATTTACACCAGGCCAGAATTCCAGTTCCTGTGCTTACAATGCCTAGCTAGGCTTTACCTAACTGATAGAAGAGCCATCCTAATTACAGTTAATACTGGACTTGTGAGAGGGAGGACCACACTGTCTCCATCTTACAACTTCCTTGAAAGGGCCTGTTGTACATTCGCTAAGAAGGAAGAAACTGATTGGAAAATGAAGCCGATGACAGGCAAATTACACTATTTGCCATAACTACAGTGATGTGTTAAGAAAGAATGGATGCTGAGGTGGGGAGATCAGACAGGGGTTGAATTTTTTCTACTCTTCACGAAGCTGTAGACAGTAGCGGTGGTAGCGAAGTTGAAAGAACATTCTTTCTAGTAATGAATGTGTCATCCCCGGGACAGTGTGATTTTCAATGACACCCACATGCTTGAAACCCAAAGACTCGTACAGCTTGTGAGCTGCTATTTTCACAGCTGTAGTGCCAAGCACAATGGAGGAGTAGTGGTTTAACATGGCAAACTCCAGGACTTTGCGGCCTAAAGCCTTGGCAATTCCCTTCCCGCGGTAGTTGGAGTCTACAGACATCCGCCTTAGCTCGACTACGTTGTCTTCTTCATTGCCTCTGGCTGCCACTATTCCAACGATTTTGCCATCCAAGACTGCCACCCAGAAGCAAGAACCTGCAGAACACAAGTACACATCAGACAAGGGATAGTGTCTAAAAAATATTTAACAAGAGGGAGATCCAGTTTAAGCATAACCATTTTAATACTGCATGAATAAGGATTTATCTCCCCAGCTATGGCCTTGAGGTAGCACTAAAAATACGATTTGTAACAGGCCATTCCCTCTTCTACTATATGCAGCTGTGGGTACTACACAAAGGGGTTACAGGTAAATTGAAAAATTACAGTTTAAACAATCCCATCAGGCATTTTAAGCTTTGAAAGTATAATCCTAACTAAGAGCAGGAGCCACAAGAATTCTGCTTTTAACTTTGATAACCAGAAATGCATCTCCTATGCCCCTACGATCATAGTTTAATTTTGTTAATCAATGCTTACCTTACCTGACTTTGAAGCTCAGCTTTACCCACCAATGAGACATTAACCATTTATGGCACACTCTTTAGTTATTGCAATGGTGGGAGGGCCTTAGCCCCAAAGTCAGAAAAATCATGATCTCATGAAAAAAGGATCAGGAAGGCACACAAAAGAGGAATTTCTGGCTGGTAACTATAGCCTTGTAGTACCTGCTATCAGACAGATCTTTAAAGTGTCTTACAGGTTCACTTAATATGGAATACTTGATAACCTGAATCTATTTTTCCAATAAATGCGATACTGGAAGGTAGCACAGAAAAATAATCAAATTTGCAAATAAAGTGTATTACTTGTGAAGGAAAGTTTTGAAGTAATATATGACTACGTAATGAGATCTGCCTGGAGTATATCCCACACATCTAAACTCCTTGGTTCCTATATTGTGTTTTACTGCCTCTCTACTTGAGAGCCTAATGGACAGAGGTAGCTGTAACTATGTGACATGTATCTCAAAGCAAAACAATGTAATTTCAATAATCTGTGTCATTAGATACAGTGGGGGATGTCCCAACAATGTACTTTACTCTTGCATATGGGTTGACCTTGCTAATTTCAAATGTAGTTGATAAAGCAGAGAATCATAATATGGTGATAAGTGAAGATGTGACATACATATGCAAAAGTCACTAACAAACTTTAGGTTTAATACAGGTAGTCTAAAGCACACTGTCTTCAGATGGAATTGCACCCTAGCATTTAGCAGGATCTATGAGCTTCTCAGCTGATGGCACTTTTTGGAGGACTAAAGGCTTCAAAATAATTCTTGAAATTCATTTATGTAGAACTTGTTGTTCCATAGTTTTCTTTCAGTTTTGTAGCTATTGGTTCGTCTATATCAATGACTTACCTTCTTTTCATTTTCCAATTTGTGGCTGGGAAACTAGACAGTGGTTGCTGTGGGTCAACAAATACAGTTCTTCTTTCAAACATTATACATGTGATGCCCTTGGTGGTTAGATACAGTGAAAGTTCTGAAATCCATCCGTCTGTGATGTTACTTGGAGGAGGCACAGTGACCCACATGGAGCCTGTGGACAATTTTCACCCACTACTGGATTTCTCAGTGCCAAAACCCCTAAACAAAAGACAGTTTTGGTCTGCTTTTAATCTTCTAAAATGGTTTCTAAAGACAACACCAAGTCCATTTAAGTGCCTGTCCTTATTGAGGATATAAACTGAGTAAAAAGGCACAGATGGGAGTCATTGATTCCTTCAAAGTCCCACCTTTCTCTGTGATGTCAATGTGAGTGCTGTCCAACAGATTAAACATATAAAGCGCTAATACATGTTTCAGGTGTGCAAAGATGAGAAGCTGGTAGTTTGGCATCCACAAAAGTTTAATGCCCACACTCTGAATCATTTTTTAGATAAACATGAGATGCAATTTTGTTGTTGATTTAAGCTTTGGGTGGACCTTTCACAAACAAAACATAGGGTCTTCCAGGGTCAACCTTAATAATGAAGGTTTGGGTAAAAATCTCAACAAATACATTTTAAACATGTGCCTTCCAAAATACACTAAAACCATTACCAGCTGAAAAATTTAGTACATTGTTAACCTCCAACATGGTACTCTGCTTTGTAGCATTATATTTGTAACTACAGTACAGGTGCTGTGAAATTCTACCATTACTGTTGGTATTGTTCTGTCACATGTTCTGTCCCCCTTTGTAATGTACAGTGCTGAGTGAACTATTGGCGCTTTATAAATACTGTATAATAATAATAATTACTGTGTAATAAATTACATACCTTTCAGAATGCAATTGTCTGAGAAAGAAGTAATAGTAGTCAAAAATCTGTGAAGGAATACTTTATGGCCCAAAGCAGCTAGTCACATTACATGCGTAAAAAGTAATGCAAACATCTAAATAACTGCCATGGGCAAAGCAAGCATTTTGTCCTAAACGGAAACACTTTGGGGTTGATTTACTAAAAACTGGAGAATGCAAAATCTAGTGCAGCTCTGCATTGAAAATCAATCAGCTTTCATCTTAACTGAACAAGCTGAAGTCAGAAGCTGATTGAATATCATGTACAGCTGCACCAGATTTTGCACTCTCCAGTTTTGGTAAATCAACCCCTTTATGACTGACATATACTGTGGGTAGTTTGGAACACGTTTTTTAGATGACAAATGTGTGCATATTTCTAAAAAGACCTGTAAACATATATGAACTTCATGTTGCCAGGTTGGCAGAACAATCTTGAAGAATCCCAAAGATCTTTTTAGCTGCTGACATCATTCCCGTTAACTTTAATGGGAGCTGAGCACAGATCTCTGTTTAGCTGTATCACACCTCTATAAATATCATTCATCTTCTTTCCACTTCAGTGTTTTCTAAGAAATACTCCACCAGAAAAGGTCAATTGTCTTAAATATTGATTTTTTTTTTCTCTGATGCAGCATAAGAGAAAACTAAACAATGTAAAATCTATTGTGCTGCAGAGCTCGGAAAATGGTGGTAATGCCAGAATGTAAAGCAACCATATCAGAGACTGGAGGCCTTTGCTACTACTTTGTGTTTTGTTTTACAACCCTCTTGACAAGTGTGTATGCTACAATCTGCAGTTACAGCCTCAGGGTTGGCCAATTTTGCACAGCCTGTACAGACCATTTGCTGCTCAGCATTCTGCATCTGTGTTCACTGTAAGCAGTTTTACTGTCATGCACTCTTTCTCATGGCATTATCTGGGTGGCTGGTCATCCAGCTTAAAGCACGATGGACTGGGTAGAATTTATCAAGTTACCTTTGATGATCTAGTAATTTTATCACTTATTTTTATTGGCAAGCTGTTAATTAACCTTTTTTTTCAGTGCTGTTGTTTGTATCGTGTAATTCCTCAAACACCAAAGCCATTTAACATCCTTAAAGTGACTTTGCAACTATTCTAATGTTACTCAGGTCAGATCTACCTATAAAAGAAGAGTGTACATATCAACCTTTTCTACTGAACATGTCCCATTCCAGAGAAGAGGGTCCCCTGGAGCATTCACTAGTATCTTTTGCTTACCTCCACAGTAGGGACATTGCCATGATATGGAGGAAAAAAAGTAGCTGGGTGAGGATTAGAACAGTAAAGAGAGCTCAGAGTGAGTTGAGATTAATTTCCTTGTGCTGGCCTTTAAACCGTTTACACTCTGGCATCATGCTGACAAGAAACTGCTCTCCAGATGTCCAAATGTACCTCAACTTGCAGAGGGTACTGTTCTTTGTTAGGTGTCATGCCTTCTACCTTTGTCCTGAGAACAAAAAAAACAACTAGATTTTGCTCAATGACGGTTGTAATTGCTTCTATAGTTATAGTAATCTAATGTGACTAATTGAATTAAAAGCTACGGCTAATAGAAAGTAAAATCTAATTTCATTTTAAGTTCAACATGAAAAAGTGTACTTAGAACACCCATTAGAACTCATGTGACAAAAATTGCTGTTGAGCAGTTATACGTGAGACAAGAAAATGATTGATATAAAAAGCTGAGCTCGTCCAGAAGGGCAGCTATGATAAGTGTTTGATATGATGATTTAAGATGGATTTTATTCATGCCATTACTTTCCATAGTCTCCAAGTGTTTCTCAGATATGAAAGGCTGTGAGCTGTATTTCCAATTCCTTTCTAAAAGCCTCATGAATATACAGATTACAGAGGCATCATGTAACCATTTTTCGTGCTCATTTAGCTGGAGACTTGCAAGGCAATGTGATAAAAGTGTCAGCCATAAACTGCATCTCAGGCACAAAATTTTAGAGATGTGCACACCAGAAAAAATGGTTTTGAAATCGTTCATCAAGTTAATAATTTACTTTCTTCATATTTGTTTATTTTAGACATTTTTTTGAAAAGAAATTAGTTTTTTATATTAGAATTTGTTTCATATATTAGTTATTTTCAAATCAATTCAAATTTTGGACGATGGCTATATTTGCTCTATTTTATTCTATGCCATTTTTTCTATTCTATTTTTTTTTTTTCTTTTATTTTCTATTCTATTTTGTTTTATTCTGTTCTGTTTTAATCTGTTCTATTATTTTCTATTCTATTTTTTTTTCTACTCTATTCATCTTCTTTTCTATTTTATGTCAATTTTTTATATTACAGGAGCATCACAAACTTGGAATGCAATTATTTCTTACAATTTTGAGAAGATGCCAATAATTTTGTCCAGTCCACTTTTGAGGTTTTGCATGGAATGTGTCAGATTTGGCTTTTTGTTTCTCCACTTTTTTGTGTCATACCAATACAAACAAAAGAAATAAACAAGAGGGTGCCTAAACATTTGTAATTGCAACAATTTTCTAGGTGAAGTGGTGCATTATCGGACAGAAATTCAGGGGTGCCAATATGTTTGGCATGACTGTATATTATATCCTTTTTTCTTTCCTATTCTCTTCTTTTCTATTCTGTTTGTTGATATTCTATTTTATTAAATTTTTTTCTATTCTAATCTTTTATTTTCTACTTTATTCTATAAAGCAGCCTAAGCAGGAAACATCATCTTATTTCAGTTTTATACCTTACTGTATTCATTGCGATAGGTTTCTATTTCAAATTCAAATACATTTTTAAATTCAAATTCATTTTTATTATTCAGATCTATCAAATTCAGATCATTTATTTAGTTATAATTTATTTTGGATTCATTGAAATTCGCTATTATGATGATATGGAAATTCAGTCACATCAAGAATAGCGAAAATTGCGTCCACATTTTGATTCATAATTAAACGAATTGCACATGTCTACAAAACATCATCTTATCACCTACAATAACCACAAAACCACCTGAATTCCAGGTAGTCTGCAAGAAAATTCCTCTTTTAAAGGTACAATTGAAAAAGTGCTATAATCCATGTCAACTAGTTAGAATTAGTCTCTTAATTAAACTCTTGTTGGTTGTTTTAGACTGCTGCACTTTACACATCAGTTTTTGCTGCCTTAAAATCCTGGCTCTTTAAATAAAGACATACCAGAGAATCTATTCCAGAGTGGTTAGAAGAGAGGGCCCACAAAATATTTATTAATTTCGATTATTACCAGATATACTAACAGCCCATGTATTTACCTACCAGCCATCAAAGCAGGTGAACTAGAGAAATAAGTCTCCTGTTTTAGTGCTTAAAGTGATATTAAAGGCAAGTAAAAAAAACCCCCAAAAAACAACCATGTCATACTTACCTGCTCTGTGCAGTGGTTTTACACAGAGCACCCCTGATCCTCCTCTTCTCGGGTCCCTGCCGGCGCTTCTGGCCCCTCTCTCCTGCCAAGTGCCCCCAGAGAAAGCAGCTTGCTATGAGGGAATCCAAGCAGGCTCTCTTCTGAGCTGCTTCTCTGCATATCTATTTACACACACAGACACCTCCCCCACCCCCTCTCTCTCCCTGCTGCTTTAGCAGCCAATTAGGAGGGAGAGTCCCCAGAGAGCCGAGGCACTTGTGCACATTGCTGGATTCTGATGAGGCTCAGGTAAGTATTAGGGGGGCTGCTGCACACAGAAGTTTTTTCCCTTCATGCATAGAATAGAAACATTGTGAAGTTAGCTTTTCAAATGGACAAGACTGCCCTCCTCTTGACAATGCCAGGCTGTGCCAACTGCTCAGGTGGGTATGTCCTATCTCCTCTACCAGGAAGCGAAGACTCTGTGGAATTGAAAGATCTTTGCTGGCAGTTTGTGCACTCAACTATTAGCGCCTCAAATCCACGTGTAAAAGTTAATGAACAGTTTTCCTTAAAACATCCACCCCAAGTGCCAGGAACATGTACAAAATATACCTGAAAATAAATAAATAAATATAAAATGCAATGATTTAGGTTGCACTTAATCTTTATTTTTTTTTTTTACTTCTCTCTTCTACAATTCACATGGTCAGCCTGTTTTAAAATTTGAGCTGCAGGATAAAGGGAATTTTAAAAAATTTAAGACTGCAGCTTAGTTATTAAAATGAATATTTTTTTAATGCATTTTGGACCCTTTATACAGGTGTTCAGGCTGCCTTAATAAATCTACTTTGGGGGATGCTTGTTTGGTGTTTCCGTCATTAATCTAGTTTACTTTGTAATCACTTTTTGTAGCTTCTCACCCCGGGGACTTATTTCTTCCATGCTTCCTTCCCTGGGGAAATTAAAGGCAGTAATTTAGCATTTAACTGAAAGCTCAAAAATGATTTCCTGGTTTAGCTATCATTCTCTGCTAATAAGAAAATGGGTAACAATTTCATTAGCAGTGCTGCATGCTGTGTTCACGAGTTCTTGACCCTTCAACAGTTTCGTACTCACTAGATTCCTCCTCCTGCTTCAGAAGGGAGGCAGTTTCTACATTTTAGTTACCTAGACTATCTGCATGGGAAATCAGTTTAGGTCTTCTCTGATTAACAATAAAATAGAGTCCTGCAAAATTCTCCGATGGTAGTCATCCGTTTTAGGATGTAGAACAGATGTGAATTTTCAAGGGCCTGTATATGCATTTCACTCCTACGTGTGCTTGCAGCAGCATTTTCTACTGAAAGGCATGTTTCACATGGGCTTCAGCTTGTATTAGAGCAGTATGAACAGCAAGCTTTTACAAAGCATTTGCAGAGCTTTCAGCAAGCGGAAGCTTTTAAAGTACCATTCAGCTCCAGGTTTGTAAATGTTGAACACAGATCCTAATGGGAAGGCTTGCTGTCACTTTAAACAAGCTGCTAGCTGGCTAGCAGCTTATTTAAAGTGACAACCCACCCTACCATTAGAATTCATGTTTAACGTTTATGAACTGGAGTTGAATGGTGCTTTAAAAGTTTCAGAAATGTTTGCTGAAAGATTTGCAAATACTTTGTAAAAGCTTGTTGTCCATTCTGCCCTTATTCAAGCTGAAGCCCATGTGAAACAAGCCTTAAACCAGCCATAGATGGTTCGAATCTTGGCTGGTTCTGGCCGAGATTCGAACCATGTATGGCCAGGCTGAATGTACCCAAGTTTATTGATCAATCAACTTGGGTACAACCAGCCTGTTTGGCTTAAATGCAATTATTGGTAGTGGCTATTCTAGCCGCTAGCAGTAATCACTGTATAATCCCAGCGGGGATGGATTCCCCCACAGGGAGAACACAATAGCTCCAAAGGAGAGATTCCCCCATCAACACTGACTGTGTTGATGGGGGAATCTAGCAATGCTCTTTCCTATAATCCATGGTTGCAGAAAGGAAAATCACACTGTCTAAGGCTGGCTTAAGAGTTGAAATGAAGACCCAGCATTTAGATATATCAGGCTGTTTTTGTTATGAAAAATGGTACTCAGTTAACTGATAAATTACATGTTGGTAAAACACAGTGAAAATGGCTAAGCGCACAGTATATTTGTGGTAGGCCCACATTAACAGAATAGCACAGCTGCAGTCATAAATTATAAAATGAGCTGAGGTTTCCATATCTACACTCTGGTTAACAATTAACAGGCACATTAAGGGAAGTAGTTAGGAATGTATAATCTACATCTCATTACTCCCTAAATGAGTACATAGGATTTCCTGTACAGGTTACCACCTGGATTCATTCTCTGAATCAACATGCAGATTGTACTTAAAGGGTTCACTAAGTAGTATTTGCTTCTAGACTTGAGGGCATGACTTGACCTCAATGCAGTAATACAAACACAATCTACTCTCTTGGACACAAAACACATACACTATTCATTGGTCCTTCATGGCTCTGTTGTAAATGGCTGAAGTTGGATCTGAGTTTCCCCACAAAAATGTTTGGGGAAATACAAGGAAATAATTTGTGATTTCATAACACCTAGAATATCAAGTAGCTGTTCATCTGTATCCAGAATAAAGCCCAGAGGCACCAAGTCATGATGAAACTGTCATTAGACAGTGGAACAGTCCATAGCTAAACTTGTATTGCGGTTTACAGTGCTGCTAACACTGAAGGACAGATCAATTAAATGGTAACGTTTTAGTGTAAAGTGAATTTAAAGTGGAACTTTAGTCTGAAAATTAAGTACTGCTATATCGCTTCAGGATGGTCCCTTTTGTAGGTATAGCTATGTAAAACATTAAAAATGAGTGCCTATATTCAGTAATACACTGTCTCACCCTGCGCTGCAGTTGCTCTCTATTTTTCAGCACTGTGCCGAAAATGTAGAGGCTGATCTGCTGAGAGCCTAAAGATGTACCACTGCTCAGGGGCTCTGGGCTTCAGCAAAATGGCAGCCTCCAGCAAGAAGAAACCGGAACAATGCTGGAGGCAATTTACAGCACACACTAAAAAGCACTATTTTTTTTATCAAGCTGTTATGAGTAAAGTTCTGCTTTAAACTTTTGAATGAACAGGAGGCAGATTGCGGGCAGTAGAGGTGACAGCTGGTGGGGTGTACAATACATAGCATATAAGCAGATCAGGTGACAACTGGACAGATGTAGGCAGTAGAGGTGAGAGCTGGTGGGATCTACAGGTGAAAGATTGCAGGCAGTACATGAGACTGGTGGAGTATGCAAATGACAGTTGGTTGGTTGTAAAGGTGGCAGTGGAAGTAATGGTGGTCAGGTGTATAAATGGAAGAAGGTGTAGGAGACATCTGGTTAGTTAATACAGTTGGATGAATGTAGGTAGTACAGGTAATAGCCAGTGGGGTGCACAGGTGGCAGAATAGGGTAATACAATCATGTGTACTCTGCGAAGAATGCCGCCACAACAGATGATAGGTGGCTGGGTGTACAGGTAGCAGAATGTAGGCACTAGAGGTGTGAACTTGGTGGACAGAGTGTGGAGAACTGAAAATGAGCACAAAAGTCTAGTCCTTGGCCATAATGACCATTTAGAATTCCTGCTTCATTTTCCCACAAAATGAAGGGTGAAACCTGATTGGTCAGTACAGGCAAAAACTCCACTTCTGTTCTTTTCTTCAGTATTAACAAATCAACTTTAGCACACCTCGTTTAAGTGGCAATATGAGAAATTTTAAGCTATAGAATTTTAGTAGCATGGGAGAGAATATTTTATGAGAACAGATAAAAGAAAACGCAGAGTACAGATCACGAAATGTGGTGAGGATATGGAGCATAAAGGTCAGGTAATCTGTACAACATTATGTACAGAATTCAGATCATCAGGAATACAGATTGCTGAATGCGAAGACTGTAGGTCAAAGAATGAAAAATACACGATGGAAAGAATAAATTACCGTCACGTGAATACTAATGCAGGGGAGTACAGTTTATAATGTAATAGTAAAAGTGACCATACAATCCATTAACAAAAACATAATGCATTTGGTACTTTACTATTTTTTTTTTTTCAATTCTTTATTTATTTGCTAATTTTAATGAAAAACCCCTGGCAAAAAGAAACTAAGTACAACTGTATTAGCACAACCCCCTATAGTGACACATACATGTTTGAAACTGCGCAACTGGGCTTTCAGTCCTGGCTGATGAATTTATGGTTTGCATCTAATATATATATATATATATATATATATATATATATATATATATACACACACACACACACACACACACACATACATATATATAGATATATATAGATATAAAATATATATATAAAATATGTAAAAATACAGTTACATTCTGGAAGACTTTAATTGCAGCTGCCTCCCAATTTTCCAATTATTTTTCTGTGTTGTCACCATATCACACATGCCCCTGGATGGAGACAAGCAGCTGTGCTATCACTCATTGTACAGGCCTGATCTACCATTGCAGGATAAGTTCACCTTTTTTGTAACAGGTTATGTGTATGTTCAGGGAGTAACATGCTACAGATGCATCGGCCTCTGCTGACCCCCCTAATCTCATTTTAACAGCTAGCGAGGGATCTTCTTCCCCTGCTGGCTGTCATAATCTGAAAAAAAGACCCACAGTATTCTGTAAACGGGAACCTACAAGTACTGATAACCTTTGCAGCTGTTGGCTTTTAGTTCCCGATGACCTACCCTGGTGCTGTTGAGCGCTCTGGTAGTTCATTGTCTCTTCCTGTCATTGTGTATCTGCCTGCCCATATGAGATATGACCACGTAGGTAGACTGACATGTCTGCAGGAGTCCTGCATGGCACCCATGATCTGATCGTGGTGCAATTCTTTACAGGCCCCTAACAAAAAAAAAAAATGCTCTTTTTTCCTACAAAAAATATGCATTCACTATTTTTTTGTAAAGGTGAACTTATCCATTAAATAATGGTGTGAAGATAACGCTAGAACAAGTGCACATTGACAGGAAGTTAGAAGAAAAGGGCTGGAACTGAGAAACTTAAAAAAGGGAGCAAAGTGAAAACAAGTGATGAAAGAAACAATGCCACTTGTTTATAGTACACAATGCTATAGCAAGCAAAATTTCACTGGGTTATGGTTTAAATTTAGAGTAAGGCAAGGGGGTGCTGCATTCTGAAATTGCATTAGATGCTTAATTTTTGGCACTTTAAATCAATAAAATAACACACTGAACTGAATAGAAAACTGGAAACAAAGGGGCCAGCATCACAATCACCGATGTCCACATTGTGATCTGATGTCCACTTTCTACAATGACAGCTGCAGAATGTGATGGTTTCATTAACAAGCCTGGCAGCACTGATCACACAATGGCGGGAGTTAAAAGCCAAAGAATGGGGAGTGGAGAGGAAAAACCACGAATGACAGGAAAGCGGCACAGAACACTGATAATCCAACTAAACATCATTTTTGAATTTTGTAACACATTCGTCCGTGGGAGATAGATCAAGGTCTTTGGCATGCTTCAAATTTTTAATAAATACATGAAAGACAAACTTTGTTGTAATTATCCAAGAAGAGAACAGGTATAGAGATAGAATGAAGGTGAACACGACTCGACTACTGCAACTCCCTCCTCACTGGCCTGCCTCGCCGTTGGCTATCCCCGCTTCAGTCGATCCTGAATACGGCTGCCAGACTCATTCACCTTTCCAACCGCTCTGTCTCCGCCACCCCCCTCTGCCAATCCCTCCACTGGCTTCCGATTGCGCAACGGATCAAATTCAAAATCCTAACGCTGACGTACAAAGCTGTCCACCATACTGCCCCGGACTACATCACTGACCTAATATCCAAGTACCGCCCAACACGCACACTCCGCTCCTCACAAGACCTCCTTCTCTCTAGTTCCCTGGTCTCCTCCTCCCATGCCCGCCTCCAGGACTTCTCCAGGGTGTCACCCATCCTCTGGAACTCCCTGCCCCAACCCATCAGATTATCACCTACTCTCCTCTCCTTTAGGCGCACCCTGAAAACCCATCTCTTCAGGGAAGCCTACCCCACCCCCTGCTAACCTGCCGACCTCCTCCACTCTTCCTACCACTCCATCCCCCACAGCTATCTCCTCCTGTGCCACCCTCCCCTCCCTCCTAGATTGTAAGCTCGAAAGAGCAGGGCCCTTAATCCCCTCATGTTTTGCATTGTATTGGTATTGTTCTGTCACATGTTCTGTCCCCTTTTGTAATGTACAGCGCTGAGCGAACTATTGGCGCTTTATAAATACCGTATAATAATAATAATAACACCACAAAGGAGAGAACGGAAGACAATGGAATGTGCACATAGCAGCTGCTATAAACATAGATGTAAACCCTAACTGCGAGATGTGTAGCTTGCTAAAACACTGTGGGTGGATATACTAAAGGCAAATAGACTGTGCACTCTACATTTACTAAGGAAAATTAGTGCAACTACACTTGTAAACGAGGTAAACCTTCACTTTATAAAGAGTATCTAATCAGATGCATTCTTGAACATGCTTGTATGATGGAAATCAGTAGAGCTGTCACATTTACCAAGTTCTGGGGAAAAAGTGCACAGTCTATTTGCCTTTAGTGAATCCACCCCTGTATATCACAAACAACTGCATTTCGTTAAATAAAATACTTAGTTAGCAATGGCAGTTTCCCTGCACCAGAAATTGTCACCCAGCCTTCAGACCTCTTTATTGTAACCAGTGAGCTGTGTGTGCAAGACATCCGGAACACACACACACTCCATTACCTTCTTCCACTTCTCCCAGCTCCTCTCTGACATTTGACATGTTTGGCCATTGATGACAGCCATGAACTTTTCAACCACTATTTTATCATTTGCTGCAGTTACAGAAACAAAATGAAAGGGGATTTCCAGGGAACCTAAGGCTCCATTCACACTTCACAATTCAGAATTGTGTGCAGAATCACAACTCTGCCTGTGATTCCAAATTGTGTGGTAATCGCAGCACAGCACATATTTGGGTTCCATTATCCTTCAATGGCTCCCCACATGCGATGTGATTCTTGTCGTGCGGAATACCACACCTTTAAAAATTGTGTGAAGCTTGTTGCCTGGAAAGGAGCAGGGGCTTCTTTTTGGGCGACAAATGTGCATAGAGCAGCCCATACAAGTGAATGGAATGTCCTTATGCAACATGCAGAATCGTGTGTAAATCGAGCTGCAAAAAAATGTGAACGAGGTCTAAAATTTCCAGAATCTTTTAAATGTATCCAAACCAAAAAACTAAATTATATTGTGCAACATACCAGTCCTTAGATGTGGTGGCCGTATTACAGAACAACTGATATTTATCGGCTTCCAGGAAGCAGGGGGTGTGGATCTGACTTTACACAGCTCAGTGTAATCTGAGACCTGAGCAGCAGGAATAGACTCCTCCTCATACCAAGTCTCAAAAGGAAACATGCAGATCTGAGGCTGTCAATCAGCTGCCGTGTCCTGGAGGGGGAGGGGCATATGCAAATAGCAAAGGAAGAAGCGATCGGTCAAGATCCACACTAGGTGCTATGGATTGGGGCAAGTACACAGTGTATGAGGCTATGCTTTGTTAATTTTTTATTTCAGAGGTTTACAACCACCAAAGCTATTTTACAAGTCCTGTAATTGTACTTGGGGATTTATTGTAAAAACTGCCTGTTATGATATTTGTAGGTGGTCGGCCTGAGTATACAGATACTGACAGTGTGCTCCATATTGTCCTAAAGCTATGTTTTATTCATGTTTCTGTATTTTCATTTGATGTTTTAGGTAAACTCAACCATATAATCACTTTTACTGCAATGTTAAACAGAGTGCACAAGAGAACTTTTTGGAGAGGTTGGCAGTCAGCCTGAGTATACAGACAGGCAATGTATTCCCTAGCTATGTTTTGTTTTGTTAATCTTTCTGTACTTTCATTTGATGTTTTTGCTCAAATCCACTATATGATCACTGTTTCTGCAATGGTAAACCGTGTTCACAAAAGAACTTTAGTAGAGGTGGGCACTTGGCCTGAGTTTACAGACAGGGACATTGTGTCCTCAATTGTCTTACAGGGCTTCACCGAAGTACACTCTGTCTCAAGACCGGAAAATTCACGGTGTCTCTGGTTTATACCTTTTAGACCACTTATATATAGTTGCGGATATCTGACTGATAACTGGACAGGTTTATGAGGGTCAACTACATCTGCTGCAGATTGAAGCAAAAATAGTCTGTTACTGTGGTTAATCCACAAATTTCTATCTTCTCTGGAAAAGCAACATTATGGAGGAAGAAGCAAGTAAAAGTATAAAAGTCAAATCACCAATTACTTTTAAGGTAAACACTAAAGATGTGCATGATGGAAAAAATAGTTTTGTTTCTGATTCACTTGTAAAGTTAATAACTTTGTTTTGTCATATTCGTTATGTCAGAATGATTTATTTTCAGAATTTCTTTTGTATATTCGTTAATTTCAAACTGATTTGAAATTCGAAAGACGAATTTCGAAATTCAAATTTCGAAAGAATAGATTTTATTTTGTTCTTTGCTATTCTAATCTATTAAATTTTTTCTATTCTATTCTACTTTATTTCTTTATTTTCTATTTTATTATCTTCTGTTTTATTATATTTTATGCTTTCCAATTCTATGCTTTTACATTCTATGCTCTTTTATTCTGTTCTGTTTTATCCTATTCTTTTCTATTTTACTCTATTCTATTCAGCAGCCTAAGTAGGAATCATCATCTTATTTCACTTTTGTAGCTTACTGCATTTGTTGCAATATGTTTCCATTTCAAATTCATATTCAGATAATTTGTTTTGTTATAATTAATTTCAGATTTATTGAAATGTGTTACTGTTGTGATTGGGAAATTCAGATACATCCGAATCTCCGAATAACAAACTTTTCATCCAAATTTAGATTCATAATGAAACGAATCACACATTTCTAGTAAACACTAATTCATAGAATATGTGCTTACTGAAAACACACTAAACGTTCCCTTTAGAATCACTGAAGGTCAGAGAACCTATGCTGTGTCTGTGCTTGACCCTTCTGCAGCATTGTCACAACTGACACACGAACTGCAGGAAGAACGCTACTATTGCTTCATAGTAGGCCAGACTGATGTAGACTTGCTCAACTATCTTAGGAGGAGTGGCCACATACAGCTCCTAGTCTTTTAAAGTTGTTCCACATGTGCAAGATGGTTGGAGCTAGGAAGGACCCTATAAACAGTGAGTTTTTTTTCTTTTTAAGTATAGGCACAGAGCTGTAAGTAGTGTCTGCAGGAATATGGCATTGCACCCCTAATCTTCTGATCAGGGGTGCAATACTTTGCAGGCTCCGATTTAAAAAAAAAATTAAAAATTCACATTTTTTTTCTGCAACAAAACGGAGCATTTATTATTATTTAAGATAACCTTAGCCTTTAACATTATTGGGAAATTGCGTTGGTTGTTATGTGTTCAGACATTTTATTTTAAATAAAAGAAGGGTATTGGGTAGAACAGAAGGAGCCTCTGGGTAACAGGTCATAATTTTAGCTCATATTCATTCACAAAGCTTAGGGCAGGATTATCTCTAAATACACCACTGCCTGTAGGGAATGTATTAAATAAAGGTTTTTAAACTTCACCAGAAATTTTAAGAGGGCAGGTGCATATAAACATGATTCTTCTCATATGAGAGCAGAAGACCATCATAACGCACAGTGACATCTTTTTCCATCCTGCTGTCATTGGTAAACCTCACAGATCTGCATAAATCAGTGAACGCTACACTCCAATTGTTATGGCCTACGTCATTTTGTCACACAAATTACTTCCACTAATATGCAGACACGTTTGCCTATTATGCAACATGCACTGCATGACTTTATGAAACATGAAAGGCCATTATGCTAGGGGAAAACATTATTCACAACATTACCAGGAGTCAAACAAAATGCTGCTTTAGATTAAAGAGAACATGCCTCTTTCTGACAAGCATAATGCTGAAAATGAGAAAGATCGTGAAAGTACACACTGCGCTGAATATACTGCATACAAGGCTTCCTCTGATTGGCTGAGGTAGAGGAGAGAGTCATCTGCCTGCCTCTTCACTTCAGCTAATCAGGATACCTTATATTCATTTATAAAATAAAAATCTTCCTGTGAATGGCAGAGCAGCACTCAGCCCAGTTTGAGTTTGTTCCAGGGATGTGACGGGAAGTCTGGATACCACTGCTGTAACAGCTATTGCTGCATACAGTTTATACAGCACTGACAGTGACCACATACTTTAGTAATGTAAACGGCTTGGCCCAAACAAACTGTTTCAAGAGGAATTCCAATCTATATCTAAATGAGTCTAAAACTGCTCCCACTCACTTTAGTAGTTTTCTAGCTCGCCCTGGGCACTCCAGTTCATACTTGATCTCCCCAGCTGCCAGCTTAGGGGGAGAGGAGAGATCCCCGACAACGGATGGAATGCCTGTTGGGTGACATCACACACAGGCTTACTATGGGGCACTTATTGTTGGCTTTCCCCTCTATCCTGAAGCCACTGTTGAGAACCAATCACGTGATCAGACCAGAGCACCCTGAGAATAGTTAAAGTGGTTGTAAACTTTTATATATACCAAGTGTAGTGACTGACCTTACATGATACAAAGAGATAAAACAAATCCTCCAACATACAGTAAGTTCTACCTGTCTGTCTACAGTCTTCTCTTCTCTACATCTGCTGAATTTTCAAGATTGACTGAGAGGTCAGAAAAAAGGGGGCAGGGAGCAGAATTTACACTCTGCATAGTTCAGTGGGGAAAGTTCTGAGAGCTGATTGGAGATAAGAGACACCCTCCCCCTCCACACAGTTCACAAGAACAGAGCTGAGGTTCCTCCTTTCACCATTTTTTTTCCCTCTTGCTGTCAGGAAAACTTGTCAGAAGTGATTCATGCTGATAGCAAAAGAATGAGGCAGCAGACAGAAAGGACACTTAGTGGTCTGGACTGAGACAAGCACACACTACAGAGGGATATGTCCTTCCACGGGGTAGTTAGAATAGCAGTTAGAAGGGGGGGGGGGTGTTAGCAGTTTTAGGCTTGATATAAACTGGAATTCCACTTTGAAGTGGAACCTGGAGTTAGGCTGACAGCTATGCTGTTGACTCTCCTTTTTTTCTGTATGATACATTTTACAGATAGATCATAGCAAGAATAAGTCTTTCAAAAGATTTCAGTATATGGTTTCTTCTATGCACAGCTCTGTCAGTTCCAGCCACCGTGGTACATAGTATAAGTGTTTATTTCTCATAACCTGGCATGTAACTAGGAGCAGGCCATGTTATCTACACATACTTTGCATTCTACCACTCCTAAGCCAAACAAGCCTACTATCCCTGTAAAAAAAACAATGATCTTTCCCCTGTATAGTGAGTGCACTGTTTATAGATGCTGCTGTAAGCTGAAAGGATTGTCATTGATTTACACACCTATGGTAAGCACTTTCTTTCTCACTCATCACATTCTGAGTGGATCAAGCTGGAACTTATCAGACTAGCACTTACCACAGCAGACACAGTCCCAACACAGCTTGTTTAACCGCTTTACCGCCACCCTATAGCAGAAATACTGCTGCAGGGTGGCAGGGATGCACAAAATTATATATATATATATATATATATATATATATACACACAAATATATATACACACACATACACAGGCGTGATTTTGCACTTCCGGGTAGGGGCACGCTCGAGCTGTGCGCGTGCCCTTCCTGCGCCACCATTCACAGCCTCGGCAGTCAATCACCATCATGATTACTCACCGGCACCCGGTCATTGCCGAGTAATACCGACGGGGGGGAGGGAACTGTATGTAAGCAATACAGTTCTCTCCCCTGTCAGCTCCAGCACACTGCTTTGTATGGCTCTGCATAAACCTCAGGCTTGAAGTATGAACAAAGCATATCCCTCTATAGTGTGTACTTGTTTCAATTAAGAGCACCAACTGTCATTTCTGTCTGCTGCTTTGTTCCTCTGCTATCAGCAAGAATTAATTTTTACTGACACCAAGAGCAAAATGGTGACAGGGGAGGGACTTTCAGCAGATTGACAGCCTCAGATCTGTTCCTGTGAGCTGTGTGGAGGGGGGGGGTGTCCCTTCCCTCTAATCAGCACTCAGATCTCTCCTCACTGAGCCCTGCAGAGTGTAACTTCAGCTCTCTGTCCCCATTTTCAGAACTCTCAGACAAGCTTATAAAATCAGCACTTTGAACAGATGTAGAGAAGAGAGGACTACAGATAAACAGCTACAATTTATGTAGGAAGATTTGTTTCATCTCTGTGTATCACCTGAGGACTGTCCCTTCACTGGGTATATGTAAAGGTTTACAACCACTTTAAACAGCACCAGAAATCAGTGGCTTCTGGTTGGGGTTTAGGCTGGAACCACCCACTGTCTGTGACAGCCATCATCCAGCATTGAGCTCAGGAGCTGATTGCATTTGATGCTTCTACAGACTGATCCAGAGGAGCATGTTGTAGAAGTGAATGTAAAGACTATGCTTCCGCATCGTGTTTACATCATGAGTGTACTGACATCAACCCAACCTAATCTTATTTTAATGTCACGTCGAAAGGGGATTATGGCTTTCCTAAAGTAAAAGTTCATTCTGAGCTTTACCATTCTGCTAGATTACATAAAAAAGTCACACTAATGTAATATTGTAATCAACAGGCTTTGTTGATTATGTTTTGTGGTAAATATACTGGGGTGCATACAAAATCCTTATGTTTTATTCTCAATAAAAACTAAGAAAATAATAATGATATAATTATATAATATTTGTGTCCAAATTTGCTACCAAATTAAAGTCCTATCTGTCCTGGGAAAAAAAAAAAAAAGTTAGGGTAGAGTACAAAACCTGCCCAACAAAAGATCTAATGTATGGAACTGATACAGCTCATTGCCAAAAGAGATAATGCAATCTGGAACATCTGGGGATTTAGAGAGAGATAGTCGACTGTAAATCAAGTAAACGGAACCTATAAAGGACTGAAATGTAAACATTGGTATTGCTGCATTATTTTTAAAATGTGCAGTCTCCTCGGATGTCATCCTGATCCTGGCTTCACAGCCTTGCAGAACAAACATTCAGCAAGTAAAGTCTGAAATATTTGAAGTGCTGTCTCAAGTATTTGTGCCAGGTCATTGATGTACCAGATAGTAGTATTAGTATCAGAATGTCAGCCCCAAAGCTGCCAAAATACTACCCTCGGCAGGTTCTCTTTAAAGACTTACAACCCCAATTCCAAAACGTTGGGATGCTGTTTAAATTCTACATAAAAACAGAATTAAATGATTTGAAAATCTCATAAACTCACATTTTAGTCACAATAGAAAACATAAAATATTTACATTTGGAAAATGTACCATTTTAAGAAAAAAAATCAGGTCATTTTGAAATTGATGGCAGCAATACATTTCAAAAAAGTTGGGATAGGGCCATGTTTATCATGGTGTAGCATCGCCCCTTCTTTTAAAAACACTTTGTAAATTTCTGGGAAATGAGGAGACCAGTTGCTGGGTTTTTGGGAGAGGAATGTTGCCCCATTCTTGCCTGATAAAGGGTTATTAACTGCTCAACAGTCCTGGGTCTTTTTTGTCCTATTTGTTGTTGCAAGATGTGGCAAATATTTTCAATTGGTCTGGACTGCAGGCAGGCCAGTTAACCTCCCTGGAGGTATTCCTGAGTGTAGCTTGGGGTAAAGTTTTAGCACCACAATCGGTAACCCCCGAGCTACACTCGGAAATACCCTGCAGCGCTGCTCCAGGATCTCTTCTTCACTTACCTTGTCCTTCGCTCCCGCATTGTCCCTCCTGCAGTGTCCCCGGCAATGTCCTCCGGCCGATGCCAGCATCTGTCTTCCGGGTTCCATTCCCTGCGACGTCGGAATGTACGGGGACGGAACGGCGGGAAATTTAAAAATGTGAACGAGTGACATTCATTAAATACACTAAAATCACATAGTAAAACATAACTGTATCAAACCATTTCACATACATTTTGTCCCAGGTGCTTTGTCCTGTGCCCTGCCTGCATTTTTACCGTTCTCTCTGCCTGGAGACTGAGAAATATACATGGCGTCCAAAAAGCGTCCCTTTAGGTCAAAAGCGGTTTTAGACCAGCTAGAGAACAGCGATAGTAAATTAGAACCACTTGCAGAATTGAGTGATAATGATTCGTGGGGAAATTCGTCATCAGGCACTGAAAACGATTTAGCGACTTTGCTCAATGATGTGCGAACTTGGTGCTCTATTTCAAATTTCAGTGTTTTTGGTTTGATTATATTATTGAATTAAATTTATTTTTATATTATTATTATTTTTTATGATTATTTATTAAATTATAATTTCCCGTTTCAAATTTTAACATACCCGGGATGTTTACTAGACTCTTGTTCGGATAGATTTCAGTGAGTTATTCCTAAAAATTACAGGCCTACAATAAAACAACAACATATTTTCATGCATAAAAATGTACCGCTTTGAGCACAGAAATACTGACATAATCAGACCGCTAGGGAGGCTATGCACCCAGACTCTTCTATTGAGAAGCCATGCTGTTGTCACAAATGGAATATGTGGTTTAGCATTGTTCTTCAGAATTATGCAAGGCCTTCCGTGAAAAAGATGTCATCTGGATGGGAGCATATGCTGCTCTAAAACCTGGAAATATCATTCAGCGTTGATGGTGCCTTTCCAGATGTGCAAGTTGACCATTCCATACGCATTTATTTACCCCCATACCATCAGAGGCTGCAGGCTTTTGAATGTTGATAACAAGCTGGAAGGTCCCTCTCCTCTTTGGTCTGGAGGTAGCGGTGCCCAAAAATGTCAAATTTCAATTAGTCTGACCACAGAACAGTTTTCCACTTTGCAACAGGCCATTTTAAATGAGCTTTGACCTAGGGAAGATGGCAGCATTTCTGCATCATGTTCATGAATAGCTTCTTCTTTGCATGATAGAGCTTTACTTTGCATTTTTGGATGGCACAGTTAACTGTGTTCACAGACAGTGATTTTTGGAAGTATCCCTGAGTCCATGCAGGGATGTCTATCACAAAATCATGCCTGTTTTTAATGCAGTGCCATCTGAGAGCCTGGAGATCAAGGGCATCCAATATTGCATTTCGTCCTTGTCCCTTGCACACAGATTGCTTCAGATTCTTGTAATCTTTTGATATTATGTACCGTTGATGTTGATCTTTAAAGCCTTTACAATTTTACAGTGAGTAACATTATTCTAAAATTCTTTAACAATTTTTAGATGCAGCTTTCACAGATTGGTGAACCTCTGTTCATCTTTACTTTTGAGACACTCTGACCCTCTAAGATACTATTTTTAAACTGATTCATGTTACTGACCTGTTGCCACCTATCCTAAAATGTTTTTTCAGCTCTTCCTTGTTAGTATCACTTACAGCTTTTTGTTGCCCTGTTCCAACCTTTTTTGAGATGTGTTACTGCCATCAATTTCAAAACGACCTTATTTGTTTCTTAAAATGGTACATTTTCTCAGTTTAAACATTTGATATGTTATTAATTTTCTATTGTGAATAAAATATGGATTTATGAGATCTGCAAATCATTGCATTCTGTTTTTATGTAGCGTTTACACAACGTTGCACCTTTTTTTGGAATTGGGGTTGTACAGAATGAAAGAAAAAGCATTTTTAAATTGTTGTGCTGGAGAGGTGATTCACATTTTCAAGGACTTCAGATAAAAGATAACCCAGAAGACTCCCTCTGTGACATTTCAAGCTGCCAACACTGGAAATTTTTGACTAACAAAAGAAAGCAGATTATACAATTATAATAACAATGCATTAAATCTGAAGAGTAATCTACTGTTATCTTCATCCTAATCCAGATCCCTAAACTTAAAATGAACCAGCCCTTAACCTACCTCCCAAATCTAATTATAAGTGTGAGTCGAAGTTATACCTTATGCTTTATCCCCTTAATGATGCAGCTTCTCTATCATGTGACCACTGAAATTGGTTCTTACAGTGATCACATGATAAGGAGCTCATCTGGGAAGCCATGGTAGAGAACAGTTGGTGGCAGCTTTTTCGGTGTGCTGGGAGTGCACAGTGAGCATGCTCTCAGCACACAACCTTATGCTGCCATGGACGTATATGTGTGGAGGCTTGGCGTTAAAGCCCACTTTTCTTGCTGAGGGTGTTATATGCGTTAGGTGGTTGGCAAGAGGTTAAGATAAACAATAACTAAGCTAGGCACATTCAATTATTTACATATTCTTAACAAACAGTAAGTAGGCTTTACAACAAGCCTCCCCCTACCTCTGTAACTGCAGACACTGGGGAGTAACTAGAGCAGAACGCCAGGTAAAAACTAAACATAAATAGACCTAAAAAAGTTAAAAAAAAAAAAAAACACAAAAAAACCCCCAAAAAAACAAAAATGTTTTTGCTGCACTACAATTGTGCTCAAATGCATATCCAAGCATAAATTGTGAAATTTTGCCATTGATATTGAAAATATATGACTGGTCATGACAAAAACCTTTAAGGTTAGTGATCATATGTAATCTGGAGTGACAAGACCAAAATAGAGCGTTATGGTCACAACCATAAGCGCTATGTTTGGAGAGGGGTCAACCAGACCTATAATGACAAGAATACCATCCCCACTGTGAAGCAAGTTGGAGGCTCATTGATGTTTTGGGGGAGTGTGAGCTCTAAAGGCACAATAAATCTTGTGAAACGAACGTCCACTCGCCTCCCCTTCTTTCTGTTACTTGGAAGGCAACGTGTATGACGTCACTTCTGGGTCACCACTGCCACTTTCCCAGCTAGAATAGCCTGGGAGAAATGTATTACTATGGCGCAAAACCAAATCCCAACAAGCCTTCACCCGCTACAAATCTGCCTTCCACACCTACACCTCCTCCCTCCATGCTGCCAAACAGGCCTACTTCTTGACCCTCATCAAGGCCCTCTCCTCCAATCCTCGCCGACTCTTCTCTGCCTTCAACTCTCTACTCTCTCCACCCCCACCTCCACCCAGCACCTCACTCACTGCCCTTGAGATTGCCAATCACTTCAAAAACAAAATTGACACAATTCGCAAGGACATTGCCGCAACTCACACGCCCTCTCAACCCGTCCCCTCTCACACAGCTACCCCCTTATCCCCCCTCCCCCTCGACATAACCCGCAGGGACTTCGTCGCTGCTCAAACTCTCTCCAACCCCCTTCACCCTCACTCAGCTACCCCCTCATCACCCCTCTCCCACAGCCCCACCACTGCTCTGACCTCCTCTTCCACCCCACCCTACATTCCTCATACTGAAGCTCCCCCAACACTCCACACCTTTGACCTTACTACCATCGAGGAAGTCTCCAAGATCCTCTCTGATGCCCGCCTCACCACCTGCCCCCTCGACCCTATCCCCTCACAACTCCTACGACCTTCCTCCTCCTCCATCCTACGCTCCCTCACCCACATCTTCAATCTCTCCCTCTCCTCAGGCACTTTCCCCTCCCCTCTGAAACATGCACACATCACCCCCATACTTAAAAAGCCCTCCCTGGACCCCAATGACCCGAACAACCTCAGACCCATCTCCCTGCTCCCATTTACATCTAAACTCCTCGAGCGCCTAGTCTACACCCGCCTATGCTCTCACCTCAACGACAACAACCTCCTCGATCCCCTACAGTCCGGCTTCCGTCCCCTATACTCCACCGAAACTGCCTTACTCAAACTCTCCAACGACCTGCTAACCGCCAAAGCTAATGGCCACTATTCAGTGCTCCTACTCCTTGACCTCTCTGCGGCCTTCGACACAGTCGACCACCCCCTCCTCCTCAAAAAACTACACTCCCTCGGCCTCAGAGATTCTGCTCTCTCCTGGCTCTCATCCTACCTGTCACAACGCTCCTTCAGCGTTACCTATAATGCTACCACCTCCCCCTCACTCCCCCTCTCTGTTGGGGTCCCTCAAGGCTCTGTCCTCGGGCCCCTTCTCTTCTCCATCTACACCTCCTCCCTTGGCCAACTCATACACTCTCACGGCTTCAACTACCACCTCTATGCCGACAACACACAAATCTATCTCTCAACCCCCCACCTCACCCCCTTGGTCTCAGCCCGAATCACACACCTACTGAGCGACATATCAGACTGGATGTCGCTCCACTTCCTTAAATTGAACCTCTCCAAAACCGAGTTTCTTGTCTTCCCCCCAGCCCGGACACCACCCCCCATTGATTTCTCCGTCACATCCAACAACGCTACCATCAAACCCGCCCTGCAGGCCAGAGTACTTGGTGTCATTCTGGACTCCAACCTATCCTTCCAGCCCCAAGTCCAATCTTTAACAAACTCGTGCAGACTCCACCTCCGCAACATCGCCAAAATCCGCACGTTCCTAACCCCAGAAACCACTAAACAGCTCATCCACTCCCTCATCATATCACGACTCGACTACTGCAACTCCCTCCTCACTGGCCTGCCTCGCCGCTGGCTATCCCCGCTTCAGTCCATCCTGAATACGGCTGCCAGACTCATTCACCTTTCCAACCGCTCTGTCTCCGCCACCCCCCTCTGCCAATCCCTCCACTGGCTTCCGATTGCGCAACGGATCAAATTCAAAATCCTAACGCTGACGTACAAAGCTGTCCACCATACTGCCCCGAACTACATCACTGACCTAATATCCAAGTACCGCCCAGCGCGCACACTCCGCTCCTCACAAGACCTCCTTCTCTCTAGTTCCCTGGTCTCCTCCTCCCATGCCCGCCTCCAGGACTTCTCCAGGGTGTCACCCATCCTCTGGAACTCCCTGCCCCAACCCATCAGATTATCACCTACTCTCCTCTCCTTTAGGCGCACCCTGAAAACCCATCTCTTCAGGGAAGCCTACCCCACCCCCTGCTAACTTGCCGACCTCCTCCACTCTTCCTACCACTCCATCCCCCACAGCTATCTCCTCCTGTGCCACCACCCCCTCCCTCCTAGATTGTAAGCTCGAAAGAGCAGGGCCCTTGATCCCCTCATGTTTTGCATTGTATTGGTATTGTTCTGTCACATGTCCTGTCCCCCTTTATAATGTACAGCGCTGAGCGAACTATTGGCGCTTTATAAATACTGTATAATAATAATAATAATATGCTTTGCAATACATCCAGTGGAAATCAGGAGACATGCAGGGTCTTTTAAACCCTGCATGTCTCAGTAAAGAGCACCTGTCACCTAAAAATCATCACATAAGGGACTTTGCAAAAAAATAAAGTTACACCCAATTACATAACATCACCCCCCCCCCCCAAAAAAAATTTTTTGAGGCCCCCAACCCCCACATATACGTAAACACACACGTTGGGGCGCCTACGCATGAAAACGTCAATTTGGATTCACATGTTACATATTGCCGCACATGCCAAAGTGAGAGTAATAATTCTACCACAAGACGTCCTCCATAACGCTAAACTGATGACCTATAGGAGCTTTTAAAGCAACGCCTATAGAAAATATAGGGTACTGACATTTGTCGCCATTTTATAGGTGCACACAAAATTTAATGTTTGGCATGTTGGGTATCTATTTACTTAGCGCAAGCTCGTCTTTTATATTGTACCAAAATTTAGGTAATGAATTGCGTCTGTTTGCCCTAAAATTCACTTTAGTGTGTTTCTTACTGAAAACTGGTGTTTCCTAGACCTTTGCGGTAATGTCATGTGACATAAAAAATTAGAACTATGACTATTTTATTCTCTAGGGCAGGGGTGTCAAACTGGCAGCCCTCCATGCCTCTGCCTTTGGGAGTCATGCTTGTAACTGTAAATTTGCAATGCCTCATGGGACTTGTAGTTTGGCAACAGCTGGAGGGCTGCCAGTTTGACACCTGTGCTCTAGGGTGTCTGTTTTCAGAAAATATATGTTTGGGGGTTTTGTGTAATCTTCAGGCCTAAAATTATTTTTTAAAAATGTGCAAAAAATGAAAAAACGGCTCTGGTTGTGAAAGGACTAACTAATGTATCAATGCATACTAATGTAGCAGAAATCCTGTTTCTGTTTATAGTTTGCAATGAAATATACACACACACACACACACATTATATATATATATATATATTTTTTGTGTGTGTGTATATGCATGTATGTATGTATGTTGTATGTATGTATGTGTGTGTATATATATATATATATATATATATATATATATATATATATATATATATATATACATATACATATACATATATACACACACACACACACACATATATACATACATATACACACACACAAAAAAAAAATAAATATATATATATATATATATAATGTGTGTGTGTATATATATATATATATGTGTGTGTGTATATTTCATTGCAAACTATAAACAGAAACAGGAGTTCTGCTACATTAGTATGCATTGATACATTAGTATATATAATATATATATATATATATATATATATATATATATATATATATACACACATATATACATACACACACACAGGCGTGATATTTATATATAGTCTAATTATGTTTAAAAGCGATAATACTTACTGACAGCAGCGACAATGTGCACCCTGTATACACATCTATTCTATAGATCTATTCTTGGTTCCAAGAATTATGTAATTTATTAACAGTTGCATATATAAAACTTGCCTCACTGCCGTGCTATTAAGCTGAGCTCTATCCACCAAGTCAATATTTTTCTGTGTGTCAGAATAGACCAATTATATAGGAAATGGGAAATCTAATTTATTCAAGCATAATCATACATACTGTCTGTTTAACACAATTTATGGTTCTTTTAAATGCATCTCTGGCTGAGTTGGTGAAAATTGAATTACATTCTTTAATGAGCAGCCTTTGTTTTATCAAATGCAGATGATGGAATAAGATTCCAGTTGCCCAGCAAAATATATTCTATATATATGTATTAAGGTATACAATGGTAAATGGGGGAAGGGAGGCTGACCAATAGTGATTTTACAATATCTGTAGTATCTGCTGTCTGGAAGCATATTATATAGGTTATCTTTGACTTATTTTCTGTATTTAAAATGTTTTCCTCTTATGGTTATAGAGCAGAGAGATGAACCATTACATTTGCTCAGTGGTGGGAAGTGGGGAGGAAGTTATTCCAATCTTCTGACCAGAATAAATTCACCTAAGAAAGTACTCCAGACATTACAGCATATCTAAACCCAGGAAAAAATGTGGTGCATTGCACCTACCAGTCCTTAGATGGGGTGGCTGCATTAGTTTAATTTTTTAAGGCTTTATATCTGGTGATCCTGCCAGTAACACACTTCCTGTTCGTAGGTGACAACACTCCTGAACTGGGAAGCGGCACAGTCAGCCTAGAATGCTCTTTTAATTTGCACAATAGAGACCTCTTCTTATCTCCACAACATATGTGGTAGGTGTTTTGTAGTTCATAGAAGAAAATTGGAAAAGCTGATAACATGCTTTGTGATTTCAGTTCAGACCGCAGTAAGTCAAGGACACAAAATTTGACACCAGCGATAAGTACTTATCTGTACTTAGATGTGGTGGATGCATGTGTTTCCTTTTTTTCAGACTAAGGACTGGTAAGCAACAATATATTCATTTTTTTGCTCTTTGGTTTAGATATCCTTTAAATCTCCAAGTCTTATTAATCTTTCACTACTGGCACAAAATAATGACCTCAGCCTTGTCAAGAGAGTGGAGCCCGGGGGTGGCTCGAACATATTTGCATGTCCTACCTTCCTCAGATGCTTATGGGCACCCTAAAGCTGAACTCAGGGCACAAAACTTTCATAGAATTTTATTCCTCAGTATCCATAAAGACTATGAATCAACATTGTTTGCACCTAATGCCTTTGCAAACCTAGATATTACCTTGGAAAAGCAGTGATGACATCATCATTGTACTGCACATAACCTGCAGAGAGCAGAACTGTGGAAGGAACCCAGCAGCTCCACCCACTACAGGCTGCAAAGAGAAAACTACAGGAGGGGGCGGATACAAGACCAGTCACCTTGCGCAAAGAGAGACTGGTCTTGATACAGGAAGCTCCTGCACAGTAGTAAGATAACGCATGCCTCTTGTAGTTAGACAATATTCAGTTATCCCAGTTTTTAGTTTTAAATTGGCCCTGTACCACAAGGTCACTTACAAAAAACAACACCTGCTCTGTAAAAGAAGACGCACTATATTCACCTTTCCAGCGTCCCATTTGCTGAAACAATGACACTAACCGCTTTCCAGCAGCTACAGTTATACTGGATCAGTCAAGTACCTTCTCCTCCCAACATCTGCAATGATTACTCCTGCTCTCTTATAAATCTTCTAGTGACACACAAGTTCACAGAAGAACCACTGCATGGGAAGGCACATAGAGGTGTGATAGAGGGAGTAAGATCAGATGATATGCAGCCTGTTCGTTCTGTTTTTTTCTCTTGGGTTTTCTGTGCAGCAAAATAAAATAATTGAAATAAGCTAAAGAAGGAAAAAAAACGATTTATGGGTTTTGGTTAATCGCTATTGTCACATACGGAAATTGATGATGTTATACTACAAGTGACATATTGACTCCTATCTCTATTCCTGGAAACAGTGATAGTCACACATACACACAGCCTCTCCATGCTAATGATGCGTGTATGGCTAATGCTGTGCTCATTATGAAGATCTGCAATAAAGACAACATATATCCATATATATATATATACACTTTCCTTCTGTTCTAAAGAAATATCAAGAAAGGTCAGTCTCTAACAGCTATCTGCTCACCCTCGTTATCAGAGAATAAGAATAGGATTGTTTACTCAGCCTGTCATAACCCCTTTAAGCACTGCAAGACTCCCGCTCCCATGCTGTATGGAATATCATAAAGATTAACAAAAGATTTTATGAAAGTACACTTACACATACATCTCTTTCTCCTTAAAGGTAAACTCAGGGATCAAAACAAACTTTATCTTCAAGTCCCCCCCCCCTTGCAATGTTTACAAGTTTGTTACAGTTGGTCGTAGATTAATCAAAATTTGGGCAGTTCGGCATGATCTGACCAAGTTTCAATCCATGTATGGCTGTTCCCGTTTGACAGAGTTTGGTCTAATCGACTTATTTCAAACTGGAATGTTGGAAAACTTTTGTCGATCAGCGGCTGCAGCCCCTGATCAGTGTGTTCTGACAGCAGAGGAGTCCTGCTGTCAGAATACAATGGCACAGCGTGGAGGGTTCCTCCATGCACCTAATTTGTGGGAATCCCTTTTGTTTTGTCTAGGGGCAGAGGGATACATTGGGGGTTATTTGCTAAAACTGGGGAGTACAAAATCTGGTGCACCTTTGCATAGGAACCAATCCGCTTCCAGGTTTTATTGCCAAAGCTTAATTGAACAAGCTGAAGTCTGAAACGGATTGGCTACCATGCACAGCTGCACCAGATTCTGTCTGCTCCAGTTTTAGTAAATCTACCCCATTGCAATACTTACCTTATTCCTCACTCCAGCAGGCTTGCGGCGTGTTTCTTTTCTCTCTGATGCTAGCTGGGGTATCTTAGAGAAGACACTTCCGGAGAAATGGTTGCACAGCAAGGAGGACGCCTACTGGAGCAGGAAAAAAGGTAAGCAGCACAGTGAATACGTGGTTAGCATTTCCGCCTGCCAGCACTAGGGTCATCGGTTCATATCCCAACAATAGCACTACCTGCTTGGAGTTTGCATGTTCTCCCTCTGCCTGCATGGGTTTCCTCGGGGTATGAAAGTATAAGGTGAAGAGCTGGCAACTTGTTCTCCTGATAAAAGTACTTTATCGATAAAGGGTACAGTTTGCAAGTTACAGCAGCTGATGCGTTTTAGTAAAAATCCTCAATTTGTAGACATCCATTTTTACGGAAATACTGCTGTAGCTTGCAAACTGTAACCTTTATCGATAAAGTACTTTTATCGGGAGAACGAATTGCCAAATCATCACCTTATACTCTCATGCTGTTTGAAGTGCCAGGAAGACACTGTGAGCTTTGGAGCACCATTGGTCCACCTCCAGGGGGAATTAACCTAGTTTCCTCCGGGTACTCCGGTTTCCTCCCACACTCCAAAGCCACGCTGATAGGTTAATTGGCTCCAATCTAAATTGACCCTAGTATGTGTATGTATGAATGTGAGTTAGGGATCTTCGACTGTAGCTCCTTGAGGGCAGGGACTGATGTGAATGTACAATATATAAGTAAAGTGCTGCATAAATTGACGGTGCTGTATACTGTAAGTACCTGTAATAAATAAATAGATATTACACCTTATTCCTCCATCTCTAAACCTAAAGGCTATCTCTACCTTTTAGACCATGTTACACCCATATTTAGGGTGTTACATGTAGCATGATTGCAAGCTGCCTCCCCCTCCCCCCCTTCCTGACAGCATACAGGGATTCTTCTCCCCCATGGCAGCTGTCAAATTAGAAATTTGTGCAGTTCTGTGCAGTAGTAATTACATTGTTTTGCAGACTCATTTGAAAAAAAGATAAAAAAAAATAAAAATAAATGCTAATTTTTTTTTTTTTTTGCTGGAAATACAGATGTATTGGCAAAAGGTGAGATTAGTTTTTAACAAGTAGTTATCCTTTCCATTTAAGAAGGGGAAAGGGTTGGGGCACTACAAAGATGTTTTTTTTCTGGTGCCACTTTAGAATTTTGTGGCGCTCTGTGCAGTAGTTATTGCAATATTTTGCAAAAAAAAAAATTTATTTATATATATATATATATATATATATATATATATATATATATATTAGCAATTTATTTTTGCTGTAAATACAGATGTATTTATTATTTTTTGGCAAAAGGTGGGGTTAGTCTTTAACAAGTATTTATCCTTTCCATTTAGGGTAGGGAAAGGGTTGGGGCACTACAAAGGTATTTTTTTTCTGGTGCCATGAGTTGGACTTTAAGAATACATTTCTATTGACGATTTCCTCCACAGTGACAATGAGCTACCTGCTGGAAGAAATCATCTTTCATCTGTAAACAAAATGTATTTTCAGGAATGTCTTGAGACAAAAAAAATAAACAATTCTTGGACTTTGCTTTGGTCATGCATGCTCCTGCATCAGTACAAATTTACTAGCACCTTTCTGGTGTCTATAAATGTTTACTAATATACCTTTGTAATGTGTCATTGTATATCGCATGACCTACAATGAGATTAATCAGTTCCTTTATATTTTTGTGTTTCGTTTAAACAGTGTTGAGATAGTAAACCGATGTACTCTCTGTACCTGTCTGGGGTTGGTATGCAGGGTGCAGTGCAATGAATTTGGCACAGGACTTTTAGCACCATCATCCTTACATGTCTCTGATCCCTGCACTTAACCTCTAAACTGCCCCTAACACTTCACAAGTCAATCACCTAAAACCCAAATAGCCTCTAAATACCGCTTAACTCTTAAGGTGTATGTAAACTCTAGCAGTACATTCTTGTATAATCTCCTTTTATTGAAACAAGAATTTTAAATACAATAAAAGACAAAGAAACTCACTATACAGAGACAAAGGATCTTGTCCATATATCCTAGTGCCAATTCACTAACTTCCCGCAGTTATGGGCAGCAGGGAGAGGCGTACATGTTACTATATAAGGACCCAGTAGTCATGCAGGAGCTATATGCCTGCACATGACCAATGAGCGCCAAAAAGGGCAATCATGTTAAAACAAAATACAATCATTGCAATTGGGTGGGATATGATTGGTGCCCATTAACAAAACATAAGGTAAGATATAGGGCACAGACATGTAAAGAGACATAGAAAATGGCAGAAACAGTAAGAAAAATCAGGAAAACTGATCATGGGATTAAAACTGCTCCAAAAATTAGAAAGAAATGAAGGTTGCACATTAAAAAAAGGTCAAAAGACCAAAGGTCTATGTACCTTACTGGGCATGTATCGTCAAGTAACTATGATGAGATATCGACTTCAAGCATCACTAATGAAAATCCCTAGTGGTTGTAACAGTCAGGAGTCAGTGCAGTCCGGGCTATCCAGTTCCAGAGAGTAATAATCATAAAATAGGTAATGGAGAGGAGTAAATTGTATGGGTTTAAGAGTAGTTTTTTGAATCCAGGGTGTGATATCCCTCCAAAATTTTTTAATTATGGGGCAGTGCCACCAAATATGCATAAAGGTGCCTTCCTGGGCGCAACCCCTTCAGCAATTACAGTCAGCGCCTGGGAAAATCCTGGCCAGACGTGAGGGTGTCTTGTACCAATGGGATAAAAATGTGTAACACTATTCTTGGGTCTTGGAGCTAACAATTTTTTGTAGTTGGTGCAGTGTAAAGTCCAGTCCCAGCTCCAATTTCCATTCTCGTATAAAATAGTAGTCTGGGAGTGGGTGGCTAGCAGGCATTTATACATTTGTGAAAGCAGATGCTTGGAATCCCCAGATCTTTCACATATATTCAAAGGATGTCACCGAGTCATGTGGGCATGCTTTAGGTGCTAATGGAAAAAGGTGCTTCTGGAAAAAATTAGTTCCCTATAGCACCAGGAGTCCATGGGGAATGCCCCATATGAACTTGGCACCCTGTCAAGAGGTAAAGGGCATCCCACAGGGGCTAATTCTAGACAAGTAGTGCCCCTATCTCTACCCCAGGTTTTTGAAGAAGGAGATATCCTTACCAGGAAGAAATCAGGGAAAGCCACCTAATGGAGTTAAAGGTGAGGTTGGGGGAGAAAGTTATCCCCTTCCATTAGCCTGGTCCCAAACTCTCACAATGTTTAGTATATATGGGGTCGTCCAGCTGGACAGACCCCTGGATGCATGTGGTATCCATGGTGCTCTAGCTAGATTCCTGCCAGCCATAGGCTTCTCTAAAGTGACCCATATCTTCTCTTTCAAGGGGTGACACCAGTTAAAAATGCAAACTAACGTACCTGCCTTATAGTATCGAGAGATGTCAGGTACCCCCAAACCCCCATCTTCCTTACGTCTGTGGAGAAGAGAGTACACCAGTCTAGGTTGTTTCCTCTGCCAGATAAAGATTGCAAACGGCTGGTGTATTCCTCGAAAAAACATCAGAGGTAAATGTATGGGAACTGTGGAAAATAAGTACAAAATCTTCCATAGGATCAACATTTCAGGTGTATTAATGTGTCCTAACCACGTAAGTGTAGTTGCTTGCCAATCGCGCAAATCTCTTTCTACCACCTGTAAGAGTATTGCTATAATTTGCAAAGTATAATGATTTGGGGTCAGGGGATATATGTGTGTCCAAGTATGACAGCGTGTGCGATTTCCAAGTGAACGGGTAGTTTTAAATTGTGCCATTAGGTCAGATGAGATCGTGACCGGGACAAACTCAGATTTTACCATAGTTAATACTGAAATTGGACAGATGGCTGTATCTATGGAATTCCAACATTAATAGCAGTAGGGTAATAAGTGGCTGGGATATGTAAAATAATATGTATTCAGCGTATGCAGACAATTTATGTACTTTAGACCCAATAAGTACTCCTTGGATGTCATCGTTTCGCCAGATTTCCCACAGCAGAGGTTCTAGCAGTAATTCCGGCGATACATGGGTCGAAATTAGACCAATTTTTCATCCTAAAATCGGACCTAAGAATAATCGGCTGATTTTCGTGGTTCCTTCCCTTTTCAGTGATCAGACATGTTGCAAAAATTCGTGAAAAACGACCGATATTTGACTCAATGATGGTCAAATTGTACGATCATTTTTCTGAAAAGAATATGTGCATGAGCCATGACCTGGAAGGAACAGAAGTTTCACCTGTTATATGAGGTGAACTTTATGACTTGGTCGGCCGATTTTCAAAATCATTGATGGCACCATGGGATGACAGTTTTTGATTTTCCGATGAAAAATCGTTCGGAATTCGACCCATATATGGCCTGCATTAAGCAAACAAGAGAACAGCAGTGGGGATAGTGGACACCCCTGTCTAGTCCCATTGCAAATACTCAGTGGGTCAGAGAAAGTCCCATTCACAACTCTAACAGTAAATTGCTAATCAGCCAATCACCTGGTCTGATGAGTCTTGAGTTCCCTAGAGATGATTGTGCGTAAAAATCCCAGTAGATCAGCAGTTTTTGAAATACTTAGACCAGCCTGTCTGGCACCAACAAACATACCATGTTCAAAGTCACTTAAATCCTCTTTCTTCCCCATTCTGATGCTCAGTTTGAACTTCAGCAAGTCGTCTTCACCACATCTAGATGCCTTAGATGCCTAAATGCATTGAATTGCTGCCATGTGATTGGATGATTAGCAGTTTGTGTTACCAAGCAATTGAACAAGTGTACCTAATAAAGTCAACTAAAAAACAAAATGGCAACCGTCCCAACCTATAGCCAGCCTTAGCAGTAAGGTGCACATGGAAGGGCAATGCACATCACAAAACAAACAAAAGATTTCCTAGCAACATTTACCAGCCAGCTTGCAAAACAACCAATTTAGCCCTGTCTAACAGCCTGCGTTAAACACAGAGGGTTTTGTTTGCACACATTTGCAAACACATGCATAAGCCGCAGTCCCACATCAAGGGTCCTCTGTATACTGTGGACCTAACTAAAATTTCCAAAGCCTCCATAGTAGGAACATATGTATAAATGGATTGGTTAAGGGCCGGTGTGCCTGAAGAAGCCCATCCCTCCTTAAAGGTACAGGGATGCACGTGACACCCAGCTATACCAAAATAACAGCACAGGCATCCAGTGCGTCCCTGTCAGACAGGGCCAAATTGGTTGTTTCGCAAGCTGGCTGGTAAGTGTTGCTGGGAAATCTTTTACCTAATAAAGTGGCCGGTGAGTGTATATCTGTTCATTCAGCCAGAAAGTTTGTAAACTGATAACAGTCCAGAGGCAGAGAGTACAAGTTATCAGTTAGCAATGTTCCCTGCTATCTGTGTGGACCACAAAACACCTCCTCTTGTTATAGAACAGAGGGAGGTGATACTCCTAACACAGTGTTATGTAGTCCCAATGCACACTGCTCAGTCTAGTTTTGTCACTTTAGGACAGTCAGTCAGTGAGATAATTGCAGGATTAAAGGTTAAAATATAGGAATAAAATGTGAGAAAAGAAAATGAATGCAGCAAGCACATCTAAGGCCCAGTAGATGCCAGGAATCAACATCAACTTGACAGCACCTAATGATCATTTTTATGGTCAGGACTAACAAAAATAAAATGTTTAAAGATTTGTATTAAGCAGATAAATATAAAATATCCTGTATGCAGTTTGTGTAGTTCACCCCCCCCCCCCCCCATCAGCAGATGGAGATCTAGTCTTATTTTCACATGGTTAGCTATTTAAGCTTTCATTTGTGCAAAAAGAGGCTCCTTGTTTACCAAAATCAAGCTGAATGAATTAGATGCTGGCTGCCTGCTGCCTCTAATGTATGTCTTTTTAGCGAACCTATAATGCTCTGGAATTCCTTTTATACAGTGTGTGTGCATACAGTATATATACACATGCCACAACAGTACTTGTCTCAATCCAGGGCACTTGGGGGTTTATTTACTAAAGCTGGAGAGTGCAAAATCAGACTCACTTCTGCATAGAAACCAATCAGCTTCCAGGTTTCATTGCCAAAGCTTCGTTGAACAAGCTGAGGTTAGAAGCTGATTGGTTTCTATCCAGAAGGGAGTCTGATTTTGCACTCTCCAGTTTAGTAAATAAACCCCTAAGTGTCATTTCTGTCTGCTGCCTCTTTCCTCTGCTATCTGTATCTGAGTCATTTCTTTTCCTGACACCAGGAGGAAAAAAGGTGACAGGTGAGGGATCTTCAACACGGGGGGTAAGGGGGTGGGGTGTTCCTTCCCTTCAATAAGATGCTCATAAATGCTGTGTAAATTCTGCACTTTGAACAGATGTAGAGGAATGAGGACCGCAGATAAACAGGTACAACCTACATAGGAGGATTTATTGCATCTCTGTGCATCACCTGAGGCCAGTCACTTTACTGGGCAAATGGTTTACAACCACTTTAAATAAACCTGTTAATAAATTTTTAAAAATGTTACCTTTAATACACAAGAACAAACGCCACAAGATCTTATTTGCCAAAAAAACCCTTCATTTGTGCAGTTCTTAAAGCAGGCATAATGTTAAAAAAAAGTAAAAGCATGGTATCTCTGTTCTGCAATAAAGCAAATTGACCTGCCTGTTCGGAATATTCTTTAGAATGTAGACTGAGCTGCAAATGGGCAGCACAGTGTTCATTCTCAGCGTGCCTCAGTGCCGGGATAAGTGAACTCCTGTGCACGTGCACAAGAGTTATGACCATCCTGTGGAAGGACAATCAAGGAAGTTGAAGACCCCCACACCTGGAAGATGCTTGTGCTGGCAAGGAAGCTTGACAAATGTTGCATTGCTGGGGGAAGGTTAGTTTTTGCAGACGTTCTGCTTTAAACTAGTTTTGCTTGCTGAGAGCAGGCACACCGCTCCAGGTTGGTCTCCTGTTCCTCCTCCACTACCACACTAATGGGTGCAGGCCCAGTCCACTGGAGTCTTCATGTAAAAGAAAAAATTCTGGTTGGCCACAAATCCAAAAAAAAAAAAAAAAAATCACATTTATTAGAAATCTTCATTAAAAACATCACAACGAGGGGATACAGCAATACACAGCTAACGCGTTTTGCACTGATTCAGCGCTTAATCATTGCTTACCTAGTTTTGGTTGGTATTAGGGTTGGATTTCCTTGATATGGATCCAACTCCCACCTCACCCTCTATCCCCCACCTCGTGTGTCCTTAGTGGCCAAAAAGACAGTCTAATTGGAAAGAAAAAAGGCAGTGGTACAGCTTACCCACAATCTGAGCCCCAGTAACAAAGTCAAACAAAAATCAGAGAAGGGCACAGAAGAAGCTTTTCTAGCTCATAGAGGTAAAGGCAGGGATACATTTCTGTCACAGCAGAGTTCCCTCAGGGATCATACTCACACAGGCAATAAATCAATTTTGCTGGTGATGTTTTACTTTAGAAGATCTTGCGTTGACAAGAAAGAAGAGGTCGGATTCCAACTGCTGTGACCATTATGGCCCCCCTCCACTCAAACTAAGTCTTCAAAATGACAATATATAGGGGGAGATTTACGAAAACAGGAGCATTCAGAATCTGGTGCAGCTCTGCATGGTGGCCAATCAGCTTCTAACATCAACTTGTTCAATTAACCACTTGCCCTCCAGAGGATTTAACCCTCTTCCTGACCAGGCCATTTTTTGCGTTACGGCGTTGCATTACTGTAACTGACCATTGCGCGGTCATGCAACGCTGCACCCAAATGAAATTTACATCCTTTTTCTCCCCATGAATAGAGATTTTTATCAGTAGTATTTGATCGCCTGTGCGGTTTTTATTTTTTGCGCTATAAAATAAAAAAACCCACAATTGAGAAAAAAAACAATATTTTTGACTTTTTGCTATTAAACATGTCCAGTAAAAAGTTTTTTCATAAATTTAGGCCAAAATGTATTCTGCGACATGTCTTGCTAAAAAAAAATCCCAATATGTGTAAATTAATTGGCTTACGTGTTTACAAGTGGCAGTATATACACTGGGATTTTATTTTTACAAGTAATGGCGGCGATCAGCGACTTATAGTGGGACTGCGGCGGGCATTCTGACACTGGGGGGAACTGACTTGGTGTTACTGACATCCCCAGTGACACCAATACAGTGATCAGTGCTAATAAAAAGCACTGACACTGTACTAATGGTACTGGGCAGGAAGGGGTTAACATGGGGGCAATCAAAGGATTAACTGTGTGCTGTTTTACTGTGGGGCTGTGTGTTTGTGCTTCACTGTAAGCACACTGCTTTGTATGGCTGTGCTAGAGCTGACAGAGGAGAGAACGGTTTGGTCGGAGATGCTTGGCAATCACCGGGCGCCAGTCATTGACATCCGTGAATGGCAGAACGGGTAGGGCGCACGTGCACCCCCTGCCCGGAAATGCAAAACCACGTGTACATACATGTGTGTGTGTGATTTTGCACATCTGTGCCGCCCTGTAGCAGTAATTCTGCTATAGGGTGGACAGGAAGCGGTTAAGCTTTGGCAATAAATCCTGGAAGCTGATTGGTTTCTATGCAGAGTTGCAGCAGATTTTGAAGTCTCCAGTCTTAGTAAATAAACCCCCAAGTGTCAAAGTGGGCCCTAGCCCTTATTTTACCAGGGGTTTTATCCCATACATGTTTATGTGAACATGTCTATGTTCTTTCATGTCTGTCCATCTGGTATGGTTTTGGTTTGCCAATGTCTGTTTGTATCATTACAGTCTACCTCCATCCATAAATATTTTTGTGACAGTGTGTATGCTTCTTATAAGGTTACTGAATCCCAAAGTAAATCTTAACATTTTTAGAATTTACAAAAAGGGTGTACATCATACTATATATAATATAAGATATTAAAAACTTGGCAAAATAAATAAGTGTGTACAGCCTTGAGACCAATGTAAAATAAATAAAATATATATATATATATATATATATATATATATACACATACATATATACACACACACACACACACACCTACCTTTACTATGCATTGCTGTTCCTTGAAATATCTTCAATAGCTTCATCTTCAAAGTCAGATATGTATATACAAAGCATAACCACAAAAGCAGGATTTGTATTCCTATCCTAGTCAAAGCAGCATGCATGGATATTCCTTAGCTTTGTAAATGGGAATCTATTATTTTTATATTTGTCTGGCTGAGAAGCCCTTAGTTTTATTTCACTCTCCAACCCCTGGGTCGCATACTGGTTCCAAGATGACATCATCTATAGTGAATCTGTACAGGTGCTTTAGTCCCCCCAAAAATGTATACAGCCTAGGGATCAGAGGATGGACTGCTTTAGCTGGAGGCTTCTCATCCAGTTAAGCGTTGAGGTTACAGATTCCCAATAAAAGGTCAGTCCTCCAAAATTAACATTTCAGTTTGGGGTTGAACCAGCCATCAGCTTCTTATAGCTCTTGTAGACTTCAACAGTGATATTCCATAGCTGATTTCCCAGTTCTAATGGTATTAGCTGGTGGGTCTCACTGGGCTGTAGGAATGCTCGGGAGATTTAATGCCAGAAGAACCTAGTGGGTGGTTTATCTCACCG
The DNA here is from genome assembly GCF_062004578.1 of Staurois parvus. Lineage (NCBI taxonomy): Eukaryota > Metazoa > Chordata > Amphibia > Anura > Ranidae > Staurois > Staurois parvus. Next base: position 253,528 of record NW_028318360.1, on the reverse strand, counting down.
TCTTCCACTTCCAGCTGAAATTACCATTTTGTTTTTGGCTGGACCGACCTTTTAAAAGAATTAATAATAGTACAAAAGTGCCATTTTCAGCATTCATTTGAAGGAAGAATTAAATGTCTGGTTTAGTGGTTGATGTTGGGGGTTGAGCAGGGGGAACATCCCTTGAAGGGGTTATACTCACCTGGCTGTTTCATGTAATATTTCTCAATATCAGACATGTCTGTACGTAGAGCACCCTCCAGGTGATTGAGGATAATTTTCCTACTGTAGTAGTACCTCATGCCCAACAGAAAGATGGGCATACAGCACGCCAGCATCAAGGAGTTGGTCACAACAAAGCATATTACTATGGAGATAAGGAAGAAAAATAAACGATACCTGTCAGAAAAGAGAATTTAGTGTTGATTTCGGAATAGAAAAACCCAAACAACAAAAATCAGAACATATTAGATATAAGACATAATATACACAGTCAATAACATATCAATTAAAAAAAGGGAGAGCAATTTATTGTAACAGCAACTTCCCCATTGTCTGTTTTCTGTAGAGAAAAGCAAGATCAAGTTGCTCTACTGTTTTTTCTTTAATCCATTTTAGGAAAGTTAGGAAAGCTTAATAAAGCTTCAGATTATTATTGCTGTCTATATCCCTGTTGTTGAGACTTGCCCTCACTTCCTGGAGCCATTCTGTCAGACATAAAGTGAGGAGAAATCTTCCAAACAAACTGTTTTTGCAGAATTTGAATATTAGGGCCCATTTACACAATCCTGGTCTGCAGTGGTACATTACACAAACGCTTGTTAATGTGCGTTGTCTTCAGTTGACTGAGCTGCCCAATGCAGCATGACAGCTGTGCACGCACTCTCAGAAGACCAAACCACATTAGTGTGTTGATGCACCGTTCTGTGATGCACGTCTGTCAGCAAGGTGCATTGGAGTGCCATTCAGAGTCAATGACACCACATTACACCAATGCATGTAACAAGCATTGCCATGCTTGGTGGTAACATGCTAGTGTGAATAGGCCCTAGTGCTCTCTGGCCATGGGGGTAATATCTCCTAACTTCAGCGTGGCTGTGACCTTGTGATCTTGGCTTTTCACAGATACCAGCACTCCATATATTTCCCCTAAGAATCCAGAGAGACAATGACAAATAATTACTGCCTCATCTTCCCTCCAGGGAATTTTTGATAGGAATATATGGAAAATGAACCTGTGCTATTGACAGCAGTAGCTTAGGTGAAACCCCCTATTCAGCCTGTCAAAGCCATGCTGGGAGTTGAGGGGGATTTATACACTTGAGTTCTAGACTCAAAAACCCAATAAAGCAACAAGTCCTGCCGCTTTCTACCAAACATAGAGGCTTTTGACACTTTTGAGCTGGGCCACCATACAACTGTATTACAGTGAAATACAAGCCAGAATTTTCATTTTACCTTGAAACTTAGCAATGCAGGAGAATGGTGAGAAAAGCTGGTATTGATGTCTCTTTCGCTGTTGGTGAACATTAGGTTCCAATGACAGTGCTCATTAGAATAGGAAGTGAGGGAAAGCATCCACAATGAAGACAAAGACAGCAATAAAAACTTGATGTGGGTGCAACCCTTTTGCCATTCAAACATAAAACAAAAAGTATTGTCCAGAGTTCTACTTATGAAAAGCTTTGCTGACTCAGGGCAAAGTGACAGGTTCTCCTAAAACAAATTACCCCCCTCCTGCTAATGCTCACCGGGCCCCCATTCTTCCATCAGTTTTAGAGCAACTGTCACACAATGGAATGGTACAGTGGGAGGAAAGCAACAAAATTTAGTATCAGTGGTTGAGTGGTAGTTCTTACAGGAGAACCGGCCATTTTGCCCGGACTGGGTAAATTGAAAAAGGCTAGTTTAAATACCAGTCTATACAGGCACTTAATTGTACCACTGAGCTCAGTAGGAAATGTTCAAATACTGCTGGCATGCATGTTTTCTTTTACTGTGGTCTATATGAAAGTTCTTTTATAAAGTGCAGACAAATAATGAGGCTGCCAGCAAAATGCAAACATTTCCCTTTGGGCACAATGGGTAACTGAAAGGCGTGTACAGTAGTACAAAAGCATAATACAATAAAACACGCTGTAAACACAACAAATGTGAGGTAACCCATAGCAAACAAACAGCAGACTAAGTTTTCAAGCTGTTCTAGAAAAGTGTAACCTTGAATCTAATTACCCACTTAAATAAACCTGTACCCAGACTATGCACAGTAAATTATTATATTGTATAATCGAAATAAGTAGCAAGCACAGTTTAAAAACAGCGACCACTGTAGCTATTGTCACTGTGGAGTAATTCATCTTCATAATTCCCAACAGAGGCATTAAAATCACAGCTACTCTTTCATTGTGGAGGCAGAATCTTGGAAGCCTGTCAGCCTTCAAAAGGAAAATAGAAAACAGACAGTCTAAGCTGAAACAGACTGAAACCAAAATTCAGAGTCTTTGTTATCTCTGAGGATAAATTACTAAAATAAAGTGCTAAATGCTCCTTGATGTCTAGGTGGTGAGAAAAACTCTTTTACTTTCACTCTCACTTGCACCAGCAGTGGACTGTTCCTTGGCATCCTCACATCAAATGCAGGGCTGCGGGCCCTGCACCAGTCTTAATGACATTAGTGGCCATCTGACCACTTCAGTGCAGGTGGAGTAAGGATGCAGGAACCAGTCTAGCAGCATAGAGGAACCGGCAGAAACACAGGATCAGGGAGGAAGGAAGGAAAACTGCTCTTTCATGTTCATTAGACATAAACAAGCATATAACCCTTGTGGTTCAGGTGCCGCCCCACTGCAAGGGAGGGTTTGTACTTTTCCTGGAGCTCAGCTTTCATATCCATAGTCTGGGTACAGCTGCACTATAAAGATTTATAAAATTGCAGAATTGCACATGTGTACCGATTTCCCTAAAAGACCTCTTTTGTGAATTTGAGCATCAATATCATGCAAAACATTTGCAGGCCAATGCAAGTCAAAACAAGAAAGCACCACAAACAGCATAACAGCAAGCCTTTAGAAATGCAAAATTCAAGAAATACATTTTAATTCAAATTTCACAACAGCTGGTTTATTCATAACTAGATTTTATTTTTATTTACAAACTGAAAGGTGGGAGAAGCCTGCTGTCATGTTGTACCTAGAGGCTCAGATGGTGAGCTCTGTGCACATTGATTACCGTGTAAATTCCGATCTGATGCCAAAAAGTAACATTTAAAAAAAAGTAGATTTGGCTACTTTGGCAGCCACAATTCCCATTTCTCAGAACACTTAGTCAACTCACAATTCCCCATTCATACAAGAAAATAAATATTAATTACAATTTAGGAAAAACCTTCCAACTGGAAAGTGTTGAGAGTGTCAGGCCATCTCCTTAAAACTGAATTCCAGGTATGCATATTTTTGCAGTTACATTGGTCCAACGTAACTATGCATGTGCCATAACTAGAAGATTCCTGTGGAAGCTGGAAATCATTGTAGTAGGCACCCCTACTACAGTGATTGTCACAAGTTTCCAAATCCTGTGTTGAGTCTGCTTAGTGAACACAGGAGGTTGCTTGCTATGTATGGGCACCATTCAGAAAACACTTTGCATTGTCTCAATTAATGCACAGCATTCTCTGATTGGATGAGGTGGAGAAGGCGGCCAATGATATCACAATCTCCACCTCTACCAGTCAAAGTATGCTTTTCATTCATTGAGAAAATGCAAAGTGTTGCCTGAATGATGCCCATGACAATCAAGTGTCCTACTGTGTTCCCTGAATGGTACCTATGCCTAACGAGTGTTCTACTGTGTTTCCTGAATGGTACCCATGCCTAGTGAGTGTTCTCCTGGGTTCCCTGAATGGTGCCCATGCCAAGCAAGTGTTCTCCTGTGTTTCCTTAACAGTGCCGTGCCAAGTGAGTTGTCCTGTGTTCCCTGAACAGTGCCCTTGCCAAGTGAATGTTCTTCTGTGCTCCCTGAATGGTACCCATGCCTAGTAAGTATCCTCCTGTGTTCCCTGAATGGTGCCCATGCCAAGTGAGTGTTGTCCTGTGTTCCCTGAACAGTGCCCATGCCAAGCGAGTGTTCTCCTGTGTTCCCTGAACGGTACCCATGCCTATCAAGTGTTCTCCTGTGTTCCCTGAATGGTGCCCATGCCAAGTGAGTGTTCTCTTGTGTTCCCTAAATGGTACCCATAACTAGCAAGTGTTCTGTGTTCCCTGAATGGTGCCCATGCCAAAGGGAGTGTTCTTCTGTGTTCCCTGACCGGTACCCATGCCTAGCAAGTGTTCTCCTGTGTTCCCTAAATGGTGCCCATGCCAAGTGGTATTCTCCAGTGTTCACTAAGCCACAGAGCAGCTGCTCGTCAAGGGACCTGGAAGCTAGTGTTGATCACAGTAGTAGCAGTGCCTACTACAGTAGTTTCCAGGTTCCATGGGGATAGCACATATATTGGTCAAAGATGGGCTAATGTAACAAAGTAAAACTATGCATACCTGGAATTCAGGTTTAATATTTCTTCATTTACCACCAAAATTGTTATAATCAAGAAACCAACTAATAATCACAAGTGGAGGTTTAAGCATTACCTGCATTATTGTAACCCTCTATAGCCATTTTTTTCCCGCTATATGCAATGAAGCCACCAAACACCCATTCATCTTTGTCTTCCACATCCGTGTTTGACAGCAGACAGAAGAATCATATAACCTACACCCTGCAGACCTAATCCTCTGTCATCCTCAGTTCTAAACAGCCAACAATTTAATCTGGCAAGCCAGAACCCAAACTATGATACAGTGGTGGTCCTTATATGCAAATGTAAACTCTGATGCCTGAAAACTTAACTTTAAAGTAAGCCTGTTATCAAATTGAACAGTTCTATATAAGATTTGATAATGCATGCATAAGCAGGGATCACCTGCAAGTGAAAACCACACAAAAATGATCACTACATTCAGAGATACAGGCAGCATGAGTTATATGTTAAACTCTTGTAATGGCCCACTCACACATATGTGTTGGGCAGCCATGCCTGATCCAGTCCCAATGCATAGACCAGAGGTCTCCAAACTTTCTAAACAAAGAGCCAGTTTACTGTACTTCAGACTTTAAGAGGGCCGGACTGGTCATTGAGAGTAGATGGTCCTGATGTCAGTGAGAGGAATGGCGCCCCAGCAGTGGTGTCATTGGGAGGAATTCTGTCCCACCATTGGTGTAATTGGGCGCCATTGCTGGTGTCATTCGGAGGAATTGTGCCCCTTCATTGGTCCAGTGGAGGGAATCATGCCCCATTATTGATATCAGAGCCAGATAAAAGCAAGCAAAGGGCCACATCCGGCCCTCAGGCCGCAGTTTGGAGACCACTGGCATAGACCAAGCAATTTGTCATGTGAGTGTTGGTGTGTGCTGAAAAAAGTAGCGTTTTCTGTGCTGTGCATTGTGACACCACACTGCGCGGAATAAAACCTGCACTATACTTTCCATCCAATCTATAAATAAATGTATTTATCATTTTAAAAATGGTACTCCAGAAATTGTAAACTGCACCCTGAAGTATGTTTTTTTTTTTTTAAAAACCCTATACTGTACTTACTTTTTCTCTTAAAGCAGAACTAAACTGTATATGAGCACCAGAAACCAAAAACTGAAGTGGTTCTAAACTCTAAAAGATTTCTATCTTAATGCATTCTCGGCATACCTTCCACTACCTGCTCCTCCCCACTCAAAACCTTTAGGCCCCATTCAGTTAAGCATTTGCGATCTGCCTGAGATCCCAAAACGCTCTGCACAAATGACAAATCGCACCACGCCTGTTCTGGTGCCATTAATTTTGAATGGTACCAAAACGCGGTACGCTTCTGCCATAATTATGTGATAAATCGCAGCAAACTGAATCACGCAAAGCTTTCACTCAAATAAGGAGCAGGAGAAAAGCAGTTTGCTGCGATTTTAGCATGATTCATAGTGTGACAATTACGGCAGAACTGCACCGTGTTTTGGTGCCATTGAAAATGAATGGCACCAGAACAGGTGCGATTTTTCATTTGTGCAGAGCGTTTTGGGATCGTGGACAGAATAGCAGCAATCCTGCCTGAGTACTCAAACACTCCAGTGTGAACTGGGCCTTACCTGACGCCTCTCTTGATCCAGCGATGTGCCCATCTGCAGCTGTGCTACTCTTTCCCTGGATTTGCAGGCTTCACTGAAAGCAGTGGGAGCCATTGGCTCCTGCTGCTCTCAGTCAAATCGTATGACGAGGGAGCAGGGGGTGGGGGTGTCTATGGACACACACAGCCCGGCTTGGAAGTTCGCCTACATGGGTGCCTCCATAGCACACTGCTTGCCCAAGGGGCAGTAAGAGAAGAGAAGGAGCAGATAGCTCTGGAAGGGGACTCCAGAAGAGGAAGCAAGTGATTGCTCTGTGCAGTAACATTGCACAGAGTAGGTAAGTGTAACATGTTATGTTAATAAAAAAAAAATCATTTTCATTCATTTTTAATATTCAAAGCAAACTCACTCATCCATATATCCAGCCTTTATTTTGTTGTTAAATCATTCTGAAGAACACCCCCTAGCATCTCTAGTCTAGACATGGTCATCTGGAGAAAAGGAAGATGATTGGTGTAGCATTTACTTCCTGGAATCAATCTGCCCTTAGCTCAGGCATGCAAGCAGAAGGGTGTGCTCAGCAGAAAATGACCCCCCACACCCTCTCTTCCTCCAGATGAAAGAAAAAAATTGCCAATGAAGACTCCTGGGATGTAAGACATCATTCTGGCCTGGGCCAGAAACAATGTAAAAAGAAATTAAAACAAGTAAGCACAGTATGGCATGCCTTGCTATTTACTATTGCTAGCAGCATAAGCATAAAAATAGTTAATATTGATTGAGAGAGTTCAGTTCAGTCTTTTTGCTGGTTTGGTGATGTCACCACAGTGTCTTCTGTTGCGAAGATGGCAACATTTTTCCAAGACTGAGTGGAGCTCAAATAATGATGTGAATACTGCTCTGTCTTGGAGCAAAACAAGCCCAATTCTAGTGACAACAAGCCCCCTAGGGAGGCACGTAAATGACAGGCTGGGCTCACAGGGAATGGGCAGAATGACAGTGTTGCTGCTCTGAAAAGGATATCTGGTGCTTGGCTGCGGGGGAAGTCAGAGACAGCACTGGAGCAGATAAGTTCTACATGGCACTTCTGATCAGACAAGGCACTCTGAGCACGCCAGAGATGATTTCATGTGTGCTACTTTCAGACATCTTTGGAACTACATTTCCCATGATTCCATGTGTGCTGCCGTACTTCTGTGTTCGAAAGGACAGCACAAAGTGGGGACAGGAAACAATGATTATGCAAGGTATGTTGCTACATTTATTCTTTATTTTCCATGGAGGTTTTAGTAACACTTTATATCCAGGGCCAGGACAAGGGCTGGGCAGAAAGCACACGTGCCCTGGGCGCAGGGGTGCTATGTGAGGGCACTGCAAGCCAATGAGAACTCTGCTCTCCAGCTACCTGAATGACAGGAGTGTTGCTGCTGTTACTCCTGTCATTCAGAACAAAGCACAGTGCAGGGCTGTGAAAGCTGCTGGAGGGAGGATTCTACTTTCTCCCTCCCTCCAGCTGCGGGACTGGAATCTCCTCACCCTACCTCCTCCTGACACCAATGCTGGGGGGTTTTATTCCATCCACTGACACGTGTACTGGTGGTTATTATTATGTCCACTGACACCTATGCTAGGGTAAAATTAATGCGTCCACTGATGCCAGTGCTGGGATTTTTTTCTTGTGACCGGGGGAAGGAGTTCAGTTTGGCATCTTCGCCCTGGGCACTGGTTGACCTTGTCCCACTACTGTTTCTTTCCATTTATGGTCTTCTTGCTTCTGATGTTTTTCACAGCTCCATCTCTTCCTTTCTCTAGGATAGACCAGCTGTTAGGATGAGCGCCCCGTAGCAGTACAGGAAGGAGAGGTGTTCTTCCGAACCCCCGCACATGTCCATTGTTCTTTCCACTCTGCAGATGAGCTGGTCAGCTGTAACCAGAGAGAGAGCATTGTAGCTGCTGAGTTCATCTGCAGCGACAAGGGTTAGCAATGCACATGTACGGGGCTCAGAAGGACAGTGCTCGCTCCTCTACCACTAGGGGTCTCTTGTCTTAACCACTGGTCCATCCTAGAGAAGAGGACAGGATGGAGCTGTTATAATTATTAGAAGTGTTTGGCACAGGCTTACTGCACGCACATATGGCCTACAGCAATAGGAAGAGCATAAATGGTTATTTTTAAAATCGGATTAATATATGTATTTATAGAACAGAATGCATAGAGGTTTTTTAAAGGTTAACTAACCCTTTAAGGGGGTACCTGGAAGGAGTGTGTCCTATGGCTACATACTTTGTAGGCATAGGTTTGTAGCCATAAGGACATGTAGGCATAAGTATGTATACTTAGATATGAAAAATGGTCTTCATAAACTTTTGGATGTACTGCATCTCTCGAAGAAGGTTGCTATGAGCTGCAAGTTGTATAATTGTAGAGTACGATATCAGCAGTTGAGGTGTACTGATTACTTATGGCAACTAAACAAATTTGGAAGAGATGGAAGGTCACATCAATGTGGAGAAACATGACTGGGGAATAATTGAATACGATAGCGAAACAGCAGCTGAGTGAATTATTTTCCATGTGAGAAATATGGAAAAAGGTTAATCATTGGTCTAAGGGGCAAATCGCAGGCACGATCAAGTAGGCAAAGCCCTTAGGAATTGCTACTGGGGCCAAACGTTGGGGCCATTTCCATTAATGTTACTGAAAACAAATAGTTACATAATCTAGGATCGTTACGTGACACTACTAGCTCTCAGATTTGACTCTTCGGTTCTACATTATTTATTAGGCTTGTGTAATATGGCAATACACGGAACAGCGCTGAGATAGTAAGTGCAGAAGTTCTGAGGAAACAAAAGATGCACAATACAGATCTGACAACAGTAAGCTGAAATCTGTTAATATGATATGAGGGGGGGGGGGGGGGTAATTTGTACATGTCCACCTCTTAAACTAGAGCTCCAGCCAAAACTGTTTTGTTTAGAGTTAGGGCTGCAACTAATGATTATTTTCATAATCAGTTAGTTGGACAATTATTGTTTCAATTCGATTAATTGATTAATCAGATAAAAACCTCAAAAAAGTGTGTTTTATCATTTGGTTAATATGTAAAGTTTTAAAAAAACACAATTAATTCTGGAATATCTATATGCAGTGGGAAATATAAAAAAAACAGCATTACGGTAAGGAACAAAATATCTAATCCACTCTGAGAATAAGAGACAGAAAAGATATACTGTATATACTATTAGAGGTTATATCTGGTACATATCAGACTCAGAGACCAAAATTTTTACTGAAAGAAAAAAAAATATATAAAAATATCTAAAATTCTGTTTTGCAGATTTTCAGACAGGATTGTAATATATTATTATGCATGACAGACTACCTTGTCATTGGCAGGTAACTTGATAACTGTTCCTGCTGTCACTTATGATGGCAATACACAAATTCACTTTTTATTTGAAAATTTTTGTTTGTTCAACTTTTTTAAAAATTTATTTAAAAAAATAGCCCTTTATAGTACATAAACAGAAGATAATCACTACTATAATGGGTTAATTTATACTATAAAGCAGTGAAAGTATATATATATATATATATATATATATATATATATATATATACACACACACACACATTTATGTTTTAAAATATACCCATAAGTAGGATATACAGGGTATATGAAGGCATGAAGGGTTGAGAGGGAAAATCAATGTTTTATATTAAAGTAGTACTGAAGGCTGAGAAGGTAAACACCTGGCTATATCCCCAACAACTAGGTACAGTCTTTTAAATAGGCCCTAAGGAACAGAAGCACAACTCCACATATAAAAGCCAAAATTATATTTTATTTAAGATTGTTAAGGAAAAGCCAACACATTTAGGGGGTTATGAAAGCCCCCCCCCCTCTTCAGGGTGGTTGAAAAGGATCAAAAGTCTGAAATGTGGACCAGACATTAGTATAAAAAGCACAGGTAATTTAATGTCAGTTCTTTGTACTTCTCAGTTTGGGTGGAAAAAATCCGTAATGCATTGCCATTTCTTTATAAATTTAAACAAAAAGACCCCTTTTGCATGGCCATTCTGATCAGATCCGCCTTTCGCTTTTCAAGTGGACCTGATTGGAAGGTCCATTCATCTCTATGTAATGGACACAAGTCCATTTACACCCACCTACCCCAGGGTCCTATCGGGTCCCCCCCAAAAATGGAAGAGGATCTGTTGGGTGTAGTAAGTGGACAGAGTTGTCAGTTTGCTCCCAGCCACCCATACAGCAGAATGGGCTTTGTCCATGTCCACTCTTCAGAAACTGAGCAGACATGGATGTCATCTGCCCACTCTGCTCAAATCAGCAGGGGATCAGCCCACAAATGCCCTGCTAATTGGATCAGAATCCACCCCGTGTGAAAGGAGCCTAAAACATTTTACTATTATATGTAAAGTAGCAATGCATGGTTTAGCCTTTTCTTTTTTTTTTTACTATATTGTAATGTCCAAATGACATTTTATACATTCCTACAAAATTTCTATGAAAACCGATAACTCCAGGTGAGCTCTGGTGCGTTGCAGAAAATGGCAGCATGTCTGCAACCCCCCTGAAGGCAGCATTACCCTGTGAGTGGGGCACAATTGTTTTTTATTTGCCCTTGCAGTGACTAGTGTTGATCAAGTGCAGAAAAATGCCAGTCACCGCACATGGTTTGAATGGGCCCTACAAAAATGGAAATCACGTGAATAAATGGTGACCATTGTCAGTCCTGGGTTTTTTTTTTGTAGATTGTCCCAAACCCTGGTACTATCACCGCTGTCCTATCCTCTAATCCAGAGACATTGGGGTTGATTTACTAAAACCAGAGGGTGCAAAATCTGGTGCATAGAAACCAATCAGCTTCCAGTTTTCTTTTTTATCAAAGCTTAATTGAACAAGTCGAAGTTAGAAGCCGATTGACTACCATGCACAGCTGCAGCAGATTCTCAGTGCTCCTGGTTTAGCAAATCAAACCCATTATCTGCATAGAGTCAAAATCTATGGGTAGAATAAATAACGTCTTATCAATATGGCCGTAGGGTGCATAATTGTGATGGGGAAATTAGACTGTAAGTTCCTGTAAGGTGGAGGAACTTGGACTTATCTCTAAAAGACTGCATATTACAGCTATACAAAGCGGAGAAAATGGTTCCTCCTTATGTAGGGAATCACCACAGGCTGCTTCTGAAACTGCTGGTCAGCGGCACCAACAACTGTTGAGAAAGACGCATTAGTCGCGGCCTTAATCTTTGCAGCGGTGGGTGTACATGCAATTTCATCATGCTGTGTTCCTAGTCCTCTTCGTTAATGGGATGAGTGGTCAACGGAAAAAAATAATAGGCAGTTAAAATCGAAATGTCAGCAACTTGAGCTGGATCAATACAGCACAGGAATACACCCACTGGTGCATTAGATACTAGCTACTAGATATCAGGATCTATGCATAACTTAGGGAGATTACAAGGCTGAATACCAAATTCTAAATACTCATGACTAAGTAAATAGAATCTGGGGCAGACCAGTGACTTAGGTGTTAGCATGTCTGCCTTGCAGCCCTTGGGTCCCATGTTATCTGCATGGAGTTTGCATGCTCTTCCTGTGCTTGCATGTGGTTTCCTCCTGTTAGTAATGCCCTTACATTGATTTTAATGGAAACCTCAGAGGGAAAAGTGCATACATGTAATCCAAGATTTAAAATGGTTCTAAAGGCAGGAGGTATTTTACGTAATTCATTCTATGCATTAAGGTTAAAAACCTTCTGCATGCAACTACTGCTTAGCCCCCCTCCCCCCCCAGCCCCCTTTATATTTACATAAGCCCAATCCCGATTCAATAATGTGTATTAGAGCACCAGTTCTATCCCTCCTCATAGACTCAGAGGCAGCAGCGGCACCCATTGGCTCCTGCTGCAGTAAATAACAGCCAGTGAGGAGAAAGCAGGAGGTGGACACACAGAGCCAGCTCATGAGCAAGCACGAATGTGTGCCCCCATAGCAAGCAGCTTGTTATTGGGGCACCCAGCAGAGAGGAGATGCCAAGAGTGCCGGCAGGGAACCCATAAAGAGGTGAATTGGGGCTGCACTGTGCAAACCATTGTGACATTTTAGCATTAACCTGTACATTCAGAAAGTTCCCTAATTTCCTGTCTGGTAACAGAAGGATAAAAAGGTGACAGTAAATCTCTGTAAGGACTAATTCACACTAGTGCAGTGACCAGCAGTAAAACACCAGTCACTGCTAGGATACACAGGAAACAATTGTTTTCAGTGCGTCCTAATCAAACTGAAACACAGTCTGGAGCTGAGCTGCACTGATCTGCAATTAAATGCAGACATGCTGCATGTTATCGCAGTGCACTGGACAGGACAGCATGTACAGTAGAGGAGATTCAGAGTGGGTACTACAACCAGGATCTCAGTGTTTCATGCTTTCGGTGCAGGACTACTCTGTGCTGAGGCTTCAGGTGTAGGACTAGGTGAATATGAAACAGAATAGTTGTATTATTGGTATATTTATACATTTTTACATATTTATATATACTTTAAATTTTAAACGAAAGCAGGACTAAAGTCCAGCTGTAAAAAACTGCAAGCAGGCCGGCTTTTATTGCAGAAGAGACATGCACTGTAACCTGCCTGCTTGCTGTCTCCTCTGGCACTGTAAACTGAGCTGAGCATGTGCAGCTCAGCTTACTGTGCTGGGCTGATCTCCGAGTGCCAGGATCATGGCTTCCTGCACATGCACAGGAGTGACGTCATCCCCCGCCGGCCAATGAAGAGGCCCGAAGGCTGACACTCAGAAGAAGATGCTAGGGCCGGCACAGGACAATTGAACAAGTAGGTACGGAGACTTTAGTTCTGCTTTAAGTAGTTCAATTCTAAGCGCTTGTTTGAGGGGATGGTTAAATGTTTGTTCAGGCATGATAGGGTTAAGAGCTCATCATTTCAGCCAACTCATCAGGTATATGAGCAGTGGGTGGCCCTGTTGGCACCCTCCCAAACATCCTATCTGAAAATTAAAAGACCCAGGCCAAACATTTCTGGCCAAGCAGCATCTGCATCCATTCAAATGGAGTCAAAGGAGAGGTTTGCAAAGGGTATAAAGCTCAGGCTAGCTACACTATTCACACTGGTGCCAGCCCCCTGAAACTGAAAACTAACTGTGCCAGGGCTCCTGAAGCTGAAAACTACCCGTGCCGGGGCTCCAGAAGCCGAAAACTAAACGTGCCGGGCTCCAGAAGCCGGACGCTACCCGTGCCGGGCTCCAGAAGCCGGACGCTGCCCGTGCCGGGCTCCTGTGGCCGGACGCTACCCCTGCCGGGCTCCTGTGGCCGGACGCTACCCCTGCCGGGCTCTTGTGGCCGGACGCTACCCCTGCCGGGCTCCTGTGGCCGGACGCTACCCCTGCCGGGCTCCTGTGGCCGGACGCTACCCCTGCCGGGCTCCTGTGGCCGGACGCTACCCCTGCCGGGCTCCTGTGGCCGGACGCTACCCCTGCCGGGCTCCTGTGGCCGGACGCTACCCCTGCCGGGCTCCTGTGGCCGGACGCTACCCCTGCCGGGCTCCTGTGGCCGGACGCTACCCCTGCCGGGCTCCTGTGGCCGGACGCTACCCCTGCCGGGCTCCTGTGGCCGGACGCTACCCCTGCCGGGCTCCTGTGGCCGGACGCTACCCCTGCCGGGCTCCTGTGGCCGGACGCTACCCCTGCCGGGCTCCTGTGGCCGGACGCTACGCGTGCCGGGCTCCTGTGGCCGGACGCTACCCGTGCCGGGCTCCTGTGGCCGGACGCTACCCGTGCCGGGCTCCTGTGGCCGGACGCTACCCGTGCCGGGCTCCTGTGGCCGGACGCTACCCCTGCCGGGCTCCTGTGGCCGGACGCTACCCCTGCCGGGCTCCTGTGGCCGGACGCTACCCCTGCCGGGCTCCTGTGGCCGGACGCTACCCCTGCCGGGCTCCTGTGGCCGGACGCTACCCCTGCCGGGCTCCTGTGGCCGGACGCTACCCCTGCCGGGCTCCTGTGGCCGGACGCTACCCCTGCCGGGCTCCTGTGGCCGGACGCTACCCCTGCCGGGCTCCTGTGGCCGGACGCTACCCCTGCCGGGCTCCTGTGGCCGGACGCTACCCCTGCCGGGCTCCTGTGGCCGGACGCTACCCCTGCCGGGCTCCTGTGGCCGGACGCTACCCCTGCCGGGCTCCTGTGGCCGGACGCTACCCCTGCCGGGCTCCTGTGGCCGGACGCTACCCCTGCCGGGCTCTTGTGGCCGGACGCTACCCCTGCCGGGCTCCTGTGGCCGGACGCTACCCCTGCCGGGCTCCTGTGGCCGGACGCTACCCCTGCCGGGCTCCTGTGGCCGGACGCTACCCCTGCCGGGCTCCTGTGGCCGGACGCTACCCCTGCCGGGCTCCTGTGGCCGGACGCTACCCGTGCCGGGCTCCTGTGGCCGGACGCTACCCGTGCCGGGCTCCTGTGGCCGGACGCTACCCGTGCCGGGCTCCTGTAGCTGAAAACAAATGTAGTGGATTCAAACTGCTGGCATTTGCCCATAACTGAAAGTGTCACTTTTGAATGGCCAAAAAAAAAAAAGGGGCGGGGGGGGCATATTCTGAAATATGTGATAGGCTGCAAAATTCCTTGAGTCAGCAGCCTAGAATCGAATATTGTAGGCCTTTGCTATAAGCCTTCAATGGGCAACATTTTTCTTTAGCATAAACTCCTCTAGACTATGAAGCATGCATCTGAATTCGCTCATCAATATGCAAAGTGCTTTATCCCAAAACAACAAAACATTTGACAGATTTACCAGTAAACTAAAATCTGATTGGCTGCCAAGGATGACCGCACTTTACCAAGTCAACATGTTAGCTGCCATGCCTGTGTTGAAGACTTTTTGCTCATACAAGCACTATCATATAGAAGTTTCTAAAGCCATGTTTTCGCTCCAAGGAAGGACGATCTGTCATTACCCAGGAAGGGCAAGAGTAGTGCTTAATTCCTCGAATCGATGGGGTCCCGCATGCCCCATCTGCGGAGGTGCGAAGGATGCATCTGCATTGTATGACAGCACTAAGGGTGGGGACAAGGGGCGAGGCCCCGGCAGACTTGTGGTCTCATTGGCCTACATTCCATTCTGTAACTAGGTAACTGTTTCAGGCGATGAGGCTCGCAGGCTCGACGCTCCGTGCTGCTTCGCTATCACATTGCTCAGGCTGAGGACTGCATCTGCTGCACATTATCACGCCCAGATAACTGGATTTCCTGACTGCTGCATTGGAGGGGGAAACCTTGATTACACCGCAGTATACTGCAAGGTACCCTCCTGGCCACAGCAGAACATGCCGGTGTGTCCTTCGTACTCTCAGCAACCATTGTCCTACATGAAGAGGCTGGGACAAAGCAAGAAAGGACAGCAGGAAAGTGGCGAGATGCTAAGCCAACGCTATGAAGTCCTTCTGACTACGAGAAACTTCCAGGCACCCCCCCCCTCCCCCGGCACCACCTTTCCATATCCCTGAGCTCATCCGGGTTTATTCAGTACAGCAATGCAAAGGGCAGTGAGGATGTGATAACCAGAAAACCGGTGGCAATGCACTACGCTGAAATGTGATTGGTCAATGCCAGCAATGGCACTTTAACTGCACTTCACACTCTATTACATAGGCCTGAGAGTCTACAGCCAACCAACCATCAGAGAAGCACTGAAGGACCACAACCAATCAAGGCCCTCCTGGTGCCCTCCAGTACTGGCGAAACCTCTAATTCCCAGCATGCCACACGTGTTAGAGGGCACTAGGTTACCCAATCCGCAATTTGACTGTCTGGCATGGAATTTGCAGCCGACAGGCACCAGACAGCCTTGCCCATCCCTGATCCCCCCACTGCAGTCCCTGAGAATCTCTGAACTTAGCAGTGGTGCAAATATAAGGGGAAAGTGCAGTCATCCGTAGCATAGAAACGCTGATTTATCCATTCAGAACTGAGTGCTTGCAGCAGATGGCTGCCGAGTGTTTGCAGCAGGTACTCAAACAAATGTGCTTAAAGCTCACCATACATTTATTTATTTATTTATCGAGTTTATATAGCGCCAAAGGGTTTGCTCAGCGCTGTACAATAGAGGGGGGGACAATACACGAAACAGTACAGTAACATCAAACAGTACACAAGAGGTAAGAGGGCCCTACTCTTTCGAGCTTACAGTCTTGGCGATGTTCCGGAGGTGGAGCCTGCATGTGTTTGTAAGTGATTTGACATGAGGTTGAAAGGAAAGGTTTGAGTCCAGAATGACGCCAAGGACCTTGGCTTGCTGGGCGGGATTGATGGTGGTGTTGTTGGTAGTGATGGAAAGGATGGGGGGGGGGGGCGCGGGAAGGGGGAAAGACGAGAAGCTCGGTTTTGGAGAGGTTGAGTTTGAGGAAATGGAGCGACATCCAGTCAGAGATGTCGTGTAGGAGGTGAGTGATGCGGGCGGAGAATGTGGGGGTGAGGTGAGGGGTGGATAGGTAGATTTGAGTATCATCAGCGTAGAGGTGGTAATTGAAGCCGTGGGAGTGTATGAGTTTGCCAAGGGAGGAGGTGTAGATGGAGAAGAGAAGGGGTCCAAGGACAGAGCCCTGGGGGACCCCAACAGAGAGGGGGAGGGAAGAGGAGGTGGCACCGTTGTAGGAAACGCTGAAGGAGCGTTGGGATAGATAGGACGAGAACCAGGAGAGAGCGGTGTCTCTGATGCCAAGGGAGAGTAGTTTGTTAAGGAGGAGGGGGTGGTCAACTGTGTCAAAGGCTGCGGAGAGGTCTAGGAGAAGGAGGACAGAGTAGTCGCCTTTGGCTTTGGCGGTTAATAGATCGTTGGTGATTTTGAGGAGGGCAGTTTCGGTGGAGTGTAGGGGACGGAAGCCGGACTGTAGTGGGTCAAGGAGGTTGCTGTCAGTTAGGTGGGCGCTTAAGCGATCGTAGACCAAGCGCTCAAGGAGCTTGGAAGTGAGTGGCAGCAGGGAGATGGGTCTGAGGTTGTTGAGGTCAGTGGGGTCAAGGGAGGGCTTTTTGAGTATGGGGGTGATGTGTGCATGTTTTAGGGGGGAGGGGAAGATGCCAGTAGAGAGGGAGAGATTGAAGATGTGGGTAAGGGAGCGGATGAGGGAAGGGGGGGGGGTGACCAGAGGAGTTGAGAGGGGATAGGGTCCAGGGGGCAGGTAGTGAGGCGGGCTTCTGAGAAGACTCTGGTGACTTCCTCAGTGGTAGTAGGGCTGAAGGAGTGCAGTGATGGGGGGTTACGGTAGGCAGGGCCTTGGGTGTGGTGGGGGGCGGAGCCGTTGCGAGGTCAGAGGAGGGGAGAGATGAGGGGGTTATGGAAGGGGGGAGGCTAGATGGGGAGGTAGATTGCAAGTTGACTATGTCCTTGCGGATTGCGTCAATCTTGTTATGGAGATGAGTGGCAATCTCGTGGGCGGTAAGTGAGGTACTGAGTGGAGGAGGGGGGGGAGAGAGCAGGGAGTTGAAGGTGGAGAAGAGTCGGCGAGGGCAGGTGGAGAGGGTGTTGATCAGGTCAACGAAGTAGGCCTGCTTGGCGGCGTGGAGGGAGAAGGTGTAGGTGAGGAAGGCAGATTTGTAGAGGGAGAATGCATGAGGGGACCTGGTTTTGCGCCATAGTCTCTCCAGCGCACGACTGCGACGTTTGAGGCATTTAGTATGGTCGTTCTGCCATGGTTGGAGAGGTCTGGGTTTGATGTTGCGTGTGGTTAGGGGTGCCAGAGAGTCTAGGGTAGCTGATAGTGAGTCATTGTACGCGGTGGTGGCTAGGTCAGGACATGACAGTGGAAGGATGCTGTCGTGTAAGTGGTCGGCAGCCGAGTGGAGGGGGGCCGGGTGCAGGTTGCGGAGATTGCAGCTGGTGATGGTTTGGCGCACTGGGGGGGGGAGTTAGGGGAAGGGGAGATGGAGAACG
Organism: Staurois parvus; assembly: GCF_062004578.1. Classification (NCBI taxonomy): domain Eukaryota; kingdom Metazoa; phylum Chordata; class Amphibia; order Anura; family Ranidae; genus Staurois; species Staurois parvus. Next base: position 235,438 of record NW_028318360.1, on the reverse strand, counting down.
TGAGGAGGTGGTGGTCGGAGAGAGGGAAGGGGGTGTTAGTGAAGTGGTTAAGGGTACAGAGGTTGGAGAAGACGAGGTCCAGGGTGTTCCCATTGATGTGGGTGGAGGATTGAGTGTATTGTGTGAGCGCGAAGGAGGAGGTTAGGTGGAGGAGTTGGGAGGTAGCTGGGGTGTTGTCGTTGATGGGGATGTTGAAGTCTCCGAGGATGATGGTCGGTAGCTCAGAGGAGAGGAAGAAGGGAAGCCAGGCGGCAAAGTCATCCAGGAAGCGGGCTATGGATCCGGGGGGCCTGTAGATCACTGCGATCCTAAGGGGGGTGGGTGAGAAGAGCCGGATGCAGTGAGCCTCAAAGGAGGAGAAGGTTAGGGAGGGGGGGTTAGGGAGGACCTGGAAGGTGCTCAGCGGTGATAGGAGCAGGCCGACACCACCACCTTTGTGACCGCTCAGTCTAGGTGAATGGGACCAGACGAGACCTCCATGGGAGAGTGCCGCAGGGGAGGTAGAGTCAGTGGCCTGTACCCAGGTTTCGGTGATGGCTAGGAGGTTGAGGGAGCTTGAGATAAAGAGGTCATGGATGGCAGTTAGTTTGTTGCAAACCGAACGGGCGTTCAGAAGTGCAACCGAGAGAGGGGGGATGGATGCGGGGAGGAGGTGCACAGGTACAACCTGGCTGTGCAATCTTTGTATGATCACCTTAAAGCTCACCATACATGCTACAACCTGGCTGTGCAATCTTTGTATGATCACCTTAAAGCTCACCACACACGTCGCAATCCGATTGTACAATCTCCTTACCTATCAACAAGTATGTAGTGCAAAGGCACATCAGATTGAAAGCAGATTGATTGGATACTGTAGGAAGGTCCTCATATTACATAGTTTTGGTAGATTTAAAGTTGATTGTACAGAGATTTTATGGTTAGATTGCAACATTCATGGTGAGCCTTAAAGCGGAGTTCCAGACGTTTTTGTGTTCATTAAAAGTCAGCAGAAACAAAAACTTTAGCTGCTGACTTCTAATAATCACACACTTTCCTGTTCCAGGGTCCAGAGGTGTGCTCACCCGCACCATCCTTTCCCCCCTTCTCTCCTCCATGGCACCGGCATCTCAACTGTGGGCACCAGGCTGTGACAGCTTGCAGCTTCACAGCCTGGTGACCACTGCGCATGCACGAGTTGCGCTGCACCTCCTGATTGGTCCGGCAGTCTTCTGCGACCTGTGAAAGTTCCCAGGAGACTGCGGGAGGAAGGAGGGGGCTGAACTTCCGGCTCCCTTCACCGCGGCGAACTGAGCCGGACGTGGGAGCGGGTACCTGTCAAAACCAGGTACCCGCTCCCCCCAAAAGGTGCCAAATATGGTAGTGGAGGGGGGGAGGAGCCAAACAAGTGAAGCTTCCACTTTTGGGTGGAACTCCGCTTTAATCTCAGCACACCGGTCACAATCTGTTTATACGATCTCCTTGAGATCTTCCAACAACTACATAGTGCAAGGGTGTGCCTAGCTGGGTATAATTTGATTGGATAGATTAGGTAGGTCCTCATATTCCATAATTTTGGTAAATCTAATGTTGACTGTACAAAGATTGTATAATCAGATTGTAATGTGTAAGGTGACCCAGAGGTTTACCAAAACAAAAAACTATGTAATGCGAGGACCTACCTAAACTATCCAATCAATCTGTATCCAACCAAATTCCAGATCTAAAGGAGAATCTGACCATACAATCTTTGTACAATCAACTTTACAATGACCAAATCTATGTAATACAAGGGCCTCAACTATCCAATCTGTATTTGATCAGACAGGCCCTTGTACTACACAGTCAAAGGAGTTTGTATAACGTGTGGTAAGCCTTAGAGCCATCATACACATTATGATCTGGCCATACATTCTTTGTACAATCAACTTTAGACAACGATGTAATACGAGGACCTAACTAATATAGTCAATCAATTTGAATCCAGCCAGGCAGGCTCTTGAACTACACATAATGGCTTTCTGTGCCATCTATGGTAGTTTTTTTTTTCCTTTAATAATTAATTACTGACCACTTTGTAATCTTAGTTACATAGTTAGTCTGGCTGAAAAAAGACAAAAGTCCATCCAGTTCAACCATTAAAAAAAAAAAAAGTTATAATCCTATACCCACAGTTGATCCAGAGGAAGGCAAAAAAAAAAACAGCAAAGCACGATCCAATTTACTCCTGTAGGGAAAAAATCCTTCCTGATCCCCTGAGAGGCAATCAGATATTCCCTGGATCGACTTTACCTATAGTATCCAGTTACAATCTGATTGTATCATCTGATGTAACATCTACTTCTATTATCTGCAAACTGTATCAATGTTTTCTATTTTTGAAAACAAAATAAATATATTGGACAAAAAAAATGAGTTTGTTAAAGTTAAAGCGTTAAGCCCCATCACCAGAATATTGATACATCCACATAAAAGCATTCACATAAAAAAACAACCATTTCTAACCATTTCACATGCGGATCAACGTTTAGCCTGGGTTCACACATCTGCGTTGCGGCATATCGCATGTGATTCGCACAGGAATCACACGGCATTCTTGTGCAAATCCCAAGCAAATTATGTGCGGTGCGATTTGAGCATACATACATTTTGTATGGCTCAAATCGCACCCCATCCGCATGAAAAAGGTGCAGGACCCTTTTTTTTTCGTCCACACTAGAATTGGATAGCATGCGTATTCACACCCATGTAATCAGACTCTGCACACCGCACCAATTTTGGGGTGTTGTTAACATACACACCCGCAGCGGTTCGCATGAATGGGGTGCAATTGTGATGCGGAGAGAGAATTCTCACAGAAACCGGTGCGACTTCAGAACCACGTCAGTGTGAACCCAGGCTACACCAGAGATGTGATATATAGAGGACCTCCTTCCAGTAGAGCCGTACTGCAGCATTGTCTCTTCTATCAGAGGGATAGGTGTGATCCAGTACTGCACCAGCGGAGGTACCCCAGCTTAACCCTGCACGGCTGGAGCTTCCCAACTGCGCTACTGCTAGTATTGTATGATCAAGATTTACATTTATACTGCAACCCGTGTTCCCTGTGTGCTTCTACATGCATTTTTTTTAACTGCATTCCATATGCAGTGCATTCCGGTGTGAAAAAATAAAAAAATGCAGCATGCTCTACTTTTTTTTTTTTAAGTGCATGTGAAAGAACTGCAATGGTGTAAACTAGGCTCATCCAAATACATTCATTTTTCTTGCATATGCGTTCATGCTGTTTAAAAATGCATTCAATTCCATATGGTGTAAATGAGCCCTATCCCTGCGTACTCTCCATTATACTTTTATTTATTTGCCCTAATTGTTACATTTTCAGGACAAGCTTTTTTTTTTTTTCTGAGGGGGGTTGGAATGCGATTACCAGTGAACACCATTAAAGCTTGTCCTGAAAATGTAGCTGCTGGCATAAAAGAAATGACCATGGACAGAACTCCGTTCTTTTGTTGCAAGTGCACTGATACGGCTACAATCACTCCGAGCGTGACTAACCCAGCACAACTTTCCAGCTAACCCAATGGGACGCCCCACTGCAGCAGCCCTGAAAGTGAGGCCAGACTGGATCTAACTGGTTCCTACCCACGCTCAGGCAATCTGATACCCTACTGCTCATTCTCCGTATTCAGGACGCATTAAACCGATTAAAAGATACAAATGATTCGGAGGTTCTGCTATTTCGATCAGTGCAGCGACAGTTCTGCATAGCAGCTGAAGTCTGACACACACACCCCCTTCACACGGTCATGCAGAGAGCAAGGATGGTCATTTCACATCACTTGCAGCATCCTTGCGTTTCACTTTAGCACAGTGCAGGGGGAGTCATCCTAATATCTGGGCCAAGACACTATCTGCATGGAGTTTGCATGTTCTCCCTGTGCTTGCTTGGGTTTCTGCTGGGTACTCCAGCTTCCTCCCACACTCCAGAAACATGCTGGGAGCTTGACTGACTTCTGGCTACAATGACCCTAGTATGTATGCAGGGGCGGACTGACCATTTGGAAACTCGGGCACTACCCGAGGGCCCGGGGTCAGTAGGGGGTCCATGAGCTGCCCCTGGTACCTTTTTCATAGGCTTTTTTGAGTTTGGGCAAGCACACAGGGGCCCCATGATCCCCTATTGCCCAGGGGCCCCATGAGTTGTCAGTCCGCCCATGTATGTATGTGATGTAGGACCTTCGATTGTAAGCTCTTGAGGGCAGGGATTCATAGAACAGTATGTGAATGCACAACATGCAAAGTGCTGCGCAAATTGTCTGCACTGTATAAATGTCTGTAATAAGTAATTAGCTCCCGAGGATTACTGCACTTTGCTCAGTGTGCCAGATCCTGCTACACATAGGCTGAAAAGTTGGGTTGTATGCCTGATACACATACTGCAATCAGGTTGTACAATTTCAGTCAGATTGTATAGACATCTTAATGTCTATGAAAGCAATTAAGATACAACCCCATAAGTCAGATTGTACAGAGGTCTCAAAGTCTATGGAAGCGACTAGGATTACAAGTCTTTGGATGGATAGTACAGAAAAGTCAATTCTATGGAAACAATTAAAATGCAACCCTTTGGCTGAATTGTACTGTCATCTTAATGTCTATAGATGCAATTAAGACACAACTCTTTGGTTGAATTGTGCCGAAATCTCAATGACTATGGAAGAGATAGAGATAAAACTCTTTGACTGGGTTGTACTGAACTCTCAATGTCTATGGAAGCAATGAAGATCCAACCCTTCGATTGGATTGTACAGGCATCCTAATGTCTATGGAACCAATTGAGATACAACTCTTTGGCTTGATTGTACAGAAATCTCAGTGTCTATGAAAGAGATTGAGCTACAACTCTTTGGTTGGATTATATAGAAATCTCAATGTCTGCGGAAGAGACAAAGATACAACTCTTTGGTTGGATTATATAGAAATCTCAATGTCTGTGGAAGAGATAGAGATACAACTCTTTGGTTGGATTGTATAGAAATCTCAATGTCTGTGGAAGAGATTTAGATACAACTCTGGTTGGATTGTATAGAAATCTCAATTTCTATGGAAGAGACAGAGATACAACTCTTTGGTTGGATTGTATAGAAATGTCAATGTTTGTAGAAGAGATTGAGATACAACCCTTTGGTTGGATTGTATAGAAATCTCAATGTCTGTGGAAGAGAAAGAGATACAACTCTGGTTGGATTGTATAGAAATCTCAATGTCTAGGGAAAAGAGATACAACTCTTTGGTTGGATTGTATAGGAATCTCAATGTCTATGGAAGAGACAGAGATACGATTCTTTGGTTGGGTTGTATAGGAATCTCAATGTCTGTGGAAGAGACAGAGATACGATTCTTTGGTTGGATTGTATAGGAATCCTAATGTCTAGGGATGTGATTGAGATACAACTCTTTGGTTGGATTGTATAGGAATCTCAAGGTCTACTGAAGCAACTGCGATACAACTCTTTGGTTGATCTCTATGTCTGTGGAAGCAATTAGGACTGGTAAAGCTAATTTGAGGGAGTTGGATAACTTTCACAGATCTGATTGATTCAACTGTCCAACTCGTGATCAAACATCTGGAGGTGAATGGAGCAATCCCACCATTCTTCTGTTTTTTTTATTATCAAGATGACCATTTTCCCCAACTCTTCCTGCACCCCTGTGATGGTGAGATGGAAAAGACTGCAGTGGGTGACCACACTAATGCAGTCCTCCAGTGAACCTGAGTCAGGGGGCTGGTGATTGGATGCCGGTGGCATCCGGTGACAGTGGGTGAGCATGTGACCCAGCAAAGTGAGCAGACAGTGCTGGCGGGGTACCCTTCCCTGGGTGACACCTGGTGACACCCATCCTCCCTAAATCAGACATGCCATCCTGCCATGGCACAGAGGAGGGGATGGGGAGGCCTGTACTGCAGTCTGCAGAGGTGCAATGAATGGATGGATGGATGGGTCAGCATCATCAGAGCCATCATGGCCATCCTTGGCATGTCTTACTTACTTGTGAGCACCGCATAGACGCACTGGAGCACCGGCTGGTACTTTAACCCCCTGAAGGCCGAGCTGGGGATCCTTTCCTTAATCCCTTCATAGAATATTCTCCTGGCCACCTCCTGCTCTGAGGCTTGGAATTCACGAATATACAGCTGCTCCTTCATGCCCTCCTCTGCCCCGGAGCCAGGGGGCGCCAGAGAGGAGGTGCTGCTGCCGGGCAATGGGGGCCACACCTGTCCCGGGGCCACCATCAGGGGGTCCTTCTGGGGCGCCGCTATGGAGCTGGGATCGTCTGCCAGGATTCCCGTCTCACAAACCATCTTTGGAGGCAGAAAATGCATGCAGATGGGGGGTGCGGAGGGGTGCAGAGGCTGCACAGGGGGGGTCGGATGGATGGATGGAGAGCCGCCGCTGGGAGGGAGGGATGGATGGATGGCTGGGGACAGTGAGCGCACAGCGGCCGGGAAGCGGCAAAGAATGTGCTCTGCATGATACACCGCTATTTATACGGCGGCCAAGCCGGTACACCGAGCCAGCGCGGAGCTTCCCGGGCCCTAGCACCGACCACATTGGATGCCGGGGCCCTCCATGTGATGCCTGGGAGGAACCATCACCCCCCCCCCCCCACACACCTATCATTGCTGCTTTATTCCAGGCCATGGGCAATGACAAGGGACCAGCATGACTCTGCAGGTGGAGCCCGGGGACCCAGATGTCACATGACACTGCAGGCAGGCAGAGAATACCATCCCTTCACTGCACGGAGGGCTGAAGTGACCCGGCAAATTCATTACCGCACACTCCTTGGACTCATTATAATCACTGCACGGAGGGCAGAAGTGCACCTAGGGCCATTATCACCCCCCTGCACGTGACACTACAGGCTGTCATTCTAAGTATAATAATTCACTGTAGGGAGGGCAAAAGTGCACCTAGAGCCATCAACATCAACCAGCATATGACACTACATGCAGCCATATTATTAGAATAATTCACTGATGGGAGGGCAGAAGTGCACCTAGGGCCATTATCACCCCCCTGCACATGACACTACATGCAGCCATATGATTAGAATCATTCACTGATGGGAGGGCAGAAGTGCACCTAGGGCCATCACCCAGCGCATGACACTACAAACTGTCATTCTAAGTATAATAATTCACTGTAGGGAGTGCAGAAGTGCACCTAGTGCCATTATCACCCCCCTGCACGTGACACTACAGGCTGTCATTCTAAGTATAATAATTCACTGTAGGGAGGGCAGAAGTGCACCTAGAGCCATCAACATCAACCAGCATATGACACTACATGCAGCCATATGATAAGAATAATTCACTGATGGGAGGGCAGAAGTGCACCTAGGGCCATCACCCAGCGCATGACACTACAAACTGTCATTCTAAGTATAATAATTCACTGTAGGGAGTGCAGAAGTGCACCTAGGGCCATTATCATCGCCCTGCACGTGACACTACATGCAGCCATATGATTAGAATAATTCACTGATGGGAGGGCAGAAGTGCACATACAGTAGTTAGTCTGGCTGAAAAAAGACAAAAGTCCATTCAGTTCAACCATTAAAGAAAAAAAAGTTATAATCCTCTACCCACAGTTGATCCAGAGGAAAGCAAAAAACACCCAACAAAGCATGATCCAATTTGCTCATACTGGGAAAAAAATTCCTTCCTGATCCCCCGAGAGGCAATCTGATATTCCCTGGATCAACTTTACCTATAAATGTTAGTATCCAGTTATATTTATTTATTTCAGGTTCTTATATAGCGCCATCAATTTACGCAGCGCTTTACATATATATTGTACATTCACATCAGTCCCTAACCCTCAAGGGGTGTACAATCTAAGGTAGTTATATTCTGTGTAACTAAGAAAGAATCCAGGACTTTTTTGAAGCAATCCACTGAGCTGGCCAGAACCAACTCTTGAGGGAGTCTATTCCACATTTTCACAGCTCTCACTGTGAAGAAACTTTTCCATGTTTGGAGATTAAATTTCTTTTCCTCCAGATGTAAAGAGTGCCCCCTTGTCCCCTGTGATGACCTCAGGGTGAATAACTCTACACCGGGTTCACTATATGAACCACTGATGTATTTATACATGTTGATCATATCCCCCCTTATGTATTATACATGGAGATCATATCCCCCCTTAATATCCTCTTCTCAAGAGAGAATAAATTCAGTTCCTCTAATCTTTCCTCATAGCTGAGCTCCTCCATGCCTCTTATCAGTTTGGTTGCCCTTCTCTATACTTTCTCCAGTTCCCCAATGTTCTTTTTGTGCATTGGTGCCCCAAACTGAACTGCATATTCCAGATGAGGTCTTACTAATGATTTGTAATATGATATCTCTCGCTGAAGTCTATACCTTTCCTAATACAAGAGAGGATTTTGCTCGCTTTAGAAACTGCAGCTTGGCATTGCATGCCATTATTAAGCTTGTGATCTACCAGAACCCCCAGATCCTTCTCCACCATTGATTCCCCCAGTTGTACCCCCCCAGTATGTATGATGTATGCATATTCTTAGCCCCGAAGTGCAGAACCTTACATTTATCAACATTAAACCTCATTTGCCACATAGTTGCCCAATTACACAGAGCATTGAGGTCGGCTTGTAAGTTGGAGACATCCTGTAAGGACGTTATTCCACTGCACAGCTTGGTGTCATCTGCAAAGACTGAAATGGGATTTATAATCCCAGACCCTATATTGTTTATAAATATATTAAAAAGTAAGGGTCCCTACACTGAACCTTGGGGTACACCACTGACAACCCTAGACCATTCAGAGTATGAATGATTAACCACTACTCTCTGAATACGATCTTTTAGCCGGTTTTCTATACATTTACATACAGATTTTTCCTGTAGACTTTACCTTACACAGCCGTGTGTGGGGAACTGTGTCAAACGCTTTTGCAAAATCCAAGTATACAGCGTCCACCGCCACCCCTCCAAGTATACCACGTTCACAGCCACCTCTCTGTCCAAGTATACCAAATCTACCGCCACCCCTCTGTCCAAGTATACCACGTCCACAGCCACCTCTCTGTCCAAGTATACCACGTCCACCGCCACCCCTGTGTCCAAGTATATCACGTCTACCGCCACCCCTCTGTTATGTATACCACGTCCACAGCCACCCCTCTGTCCAAGTATACCACATCCACCGCCACCCCTCTGTCCAAGTATACCACGTCCACCGCCACCCCTCTGTCCAAGTATACCACGTCCACCGCCACCCCTCTGTCCAAGTATACCACGTCCACCGCCACCCCTCTGTCCAAGTATACCACGTCCACCGCCACCCCTCTGTCCAAGTATACCACGTCCACAGTCACCCCTCTGTCCAAGTATACCATGTCCACCGCCATCCCTCTGTCCAAGTATACCACGTCCACTCAGGGGCGTATCCACCGTGAGGCAAACAAGGCATTTGCCTAGGGTGGCATTTTTCAGGGGGGCGGCGCCGCCCCCCGGAAGAAGGGACACACGAGGCAGCTGGCAGGTGACCGAGGATGGGGACCAGGTGAGTGCCGGCACTGCATGAGCTCACTCACTGGCTGCTACACTCCAGATCAGAGCAGCGCTTGGTGTCAGAGAAGGTTTGCTCCTGGGCTGAGCCGGGTGACAGGTGAGAGATCCGCAGCAGCAGAGAGAGGTGTCGGCTGGCTGCAGCTATGACAGGTGCTGGGTGTCAGTGTTGTGTGTACGGAGGGGATGGGAGGAGTATGAGCAGAAAGAGGCAGACACCTCAGCAGGAGACAGCACAGCAAGGAGGAGGATGGAAGGATGGGATCTGCTGCTCCATGGAGTCAGGGGAGATCACAGCCAGGGAGGACTATTAGTACCAGCTGTACCCAGGATCCTGTCTGCTCTGGCCATGGAGTCTTAGATCTGTAATTGTACTATATGCATATTGCATCTACTGCTGTTATATACTGTTATAGTGAGCAGATCTATACAGCCTGGAGGACTACAAGTACCAGCTGCACTGGGAATCCTATCTGATCAGGCTAGTCTCTCTCTCTTTCTTTTCCTCTCTCCCTTCCTATTTATCTTTCTCTCCCTCTTTCTCTTGATCTCCTTTTCTCCCTTTTTATCTATCTCTATATCTCTTTTTCTCTCCATCCCTCTTTCTCTCTTTATCTTTTTCTCTCTTGCCCTCTATTTTCTATCTTTCTCCCTCTTTATCTCTCTCTCTGCCTTTGTATCTCTTTCTCACTCTCCCTCTTTTTCTCTCACCCTTTTTCTTTCTCTTTATATCTCTCTCCCTCTATCTTTCTATGTCTCTCTCTTGATCTCTCTTTCTCTCCCTCTCTCTTTATCAACTCACTCTTTATCTCTTTCTATCTTTCCCTCTTTTCATTCTTTCTCTCCTATCTCTCTTTTTCTCCCCTCCTCTTTATCTTTCTCTCTCTATTTCTATTTCTCTCTTTCCCTCCCTCTTTCTCTCTCTGTATCTTTATCCCCCCTCCCTCTCTCTCCCTCTCCCCCCCCCCCCCCTCTCTCTCTCTCTCTCTCCTCTTTATCTCTTTCACTCTCTTTCTATCTCTGTCTCTTGATCTCTTCCACTCCCTCCCTTTTTATCTTTCTCTCCCTCTTTATCTCTTTTTTTATCCTTCCCTTTTACTTTCTCTCCCTCTTTATCTATATTTTGCTCTTAATTTAGATGGGGGGGGGGGGGCGCAGATGTTAGTGTTGCCTAGGGCAGCACAAAACCAAAATACACCACTGCGTCCACTGCCACCCCTCTGTCCAAGTATACCACGTCCACCACCACCTCTCTGTCCAAGTATACCATGTCCACTGCCACCCCTCTGTCCAAGTATACCACATCTACTGCCACCCCTCTGTCCAAGTATACCACGGCCACCGCCACCCCTCTGTCCAAGTATACCATGTCCACTGCCACCCCTCTGTCCAAGTATACCACATCTACTGCCACCCCTCTGTCCAAGTATACCACGGCCACCGCCACCCCTCTGTCCAAGTATACCACGGCCACCGCCACCCCTCTGTCCAAGTATACCACGTCCACCACCACCCCTGTCCAAGGTTTTGCTCACCTCCTCATAAAAAGAAATCAGATTTGTTTGACAACTTCTGTCTTTCATGAATCCATGCTGTCTGTTGCTTAAAATATTTTTTTTCACGCAAGAACTCATCTATGTGATCTTTTATTAAACTCTCCAGTATCTACCCAACTATAGAAGTTAAACTAACAGGTCTATAATTACTTGGTAAAGATTTCGACCCCTTTTGAAATATTGGCACCACATTGGCCTTCTGCCAATCCAGTGGTACTATGCCAGTCATTAAAGAGTCCCTAAAAATTAGAAACAATGGTTTTGAAATGACAGAGCTCAATTTTCTCAATGCACCTAGGGCCATCACCGTCACCCATCATATGACACTACATGCAGCCATATGATTAGAATAATTCACTGAAGGGAGGGCAGAAATGCACATAGGGCCATTATCATCCCCCTGCATATGACACTACATGCTGTCATTCTAAGTATAATAATTCACTGTAGGGAGGGCAGAAGTGCACCTAGTACTATCATCATCGCCCTGCACATACTTACCAGTTAAATTACTGCTGCACACTACATGGCTTCATTATAATTATATTCACTGCACGGAGGGCAGAAGTGCACCTAGTGCCATCATCATCACCCAGCATATGGCACTACATGTGGTCATTACAATACTATATCAATGATTCACTGCAGGGAGTGCAGAAGTACACCTAATGTCATTTCCCTGCACATGACATTATACACAGTCATATGATTAGAATAATTCACTGCAGGGAAGACATAAGTGCACCCAGGTCCATCATCATCACCCAGCATATGACACTACATGTGGTCATTACAATTATATACAGTTAGGTCCATATACAGTTGCAAGAAAAAGTATGTGAACCCCTTGGGATTACGTGGAGTTTTGCATGATTTGGGCACAAAATGTGCTCTGAACGTCATCTAAGTCACAACAATAGAAGAACACAGTCTGCTGAACATAATACTACACAAACATTAGATGTTGCCATGGTTTAATTGCACATAACATGTAAACATTCACAGTGCAGGGAGGAAAAAGTATGTGAACCTTTGGACTTAATAACTGGTTGACCCTCCTTTGGCAGCAATAACTTCAACCAAACATTTCCTGTAGTTGCAGATCAGACCTGCACAACGATCTGGAGTCATTTTGGACCACTCCTCTTCACAAAACTGTTTCAGTGTAGCAATATTCTTTGGATGTCTGGTGTGAATCGCTCTCTTAAGGTCATGCCACAGCATTTCAATGGGGTTGAGGTCAGGACTCTGACTGGACCACTCCAGAAGGCGTATTCTGTGCTGTTGCAGCCATTGTTTTGTTGAATTACTTGTATGCTTTGGGTCATTGTCCTGTTGCATCACCTATCCTCTGCGGAGCTTCAGTTGGCGGACAGATGGTCGTACGTTTTCCTGCAAAATGTCTTGATCAACTCTGGAATTCATTTTCCCATCAATGACAACAATCCGTCCAGGCCCTGAGGCAGCAAAGCAGCCCCAAACCATGATGCTCCCTCCGCCATGTTTTACAGTGGGGATGAGGTTTTGATGTTGGTGTGCTGTGCCTTTTTTTCTCCACACATAGTGTTGTGTGTTCTTCCCAAACAACTCAATCTTGGTTTCATCTGTCCACAGTATATTTTGCCAGTATTGCTGTGGAACATCCAGGTGCTCTTTTGCAAACTTCAAACGTGCTGCAATATTCTTTTTGGCCAGCAATGGCTTCCTCCGTGGTGTCCTCCCATGTACTCCATTCTTGTTTAATGTTTTCCTTATTGTAGATGTGTCAACAAAAATGTTAGCATGTGCCAGAGATTTCTGTAGGTCTTTAGCTGACACTCTGGGATTCTTCTTTACCTCATGCAGCATTCTGCGCTGTGCTCTTGCAGTCATTTTTACAGGACGACCAAGCCTAGGGAGAGTAGCAACAGTGCTAAACTTTCTCCATTTGTAGACAGTCTGTCTTACCGTGGACACATGAACATCAAGGCTTTTGAAGATACTTTTGTAACCCTTTCCAGCTTCATGCAAGTCAACAATTCTTGATCGTAGGTCTTCTGAGAGCTCTTTTCTGCAAGGCATGGTTCACATCAGACAGTGCTTCTTGAAACCAGTAAACCCAAAACAGGTGTGTGTTTTTTAAGGGCAGGACAGCTGTCAGCAACACATCCAATATCATCACACTGATTGGAGTCAAGGTTGGCTCACTCCTGGCTCCAATTAGCTCTGGGAGAAGTCATTAAGCTAGGGCGTCAAATACTTTTTCCTCCCTGCACTGTGAATGTTTACATGTTATGTGCAATTAAACCATGGCAACATCTAATTTTTGTGTAGTATTATGTTCAGCAGACTGTGTTCTTTTATTGTTGTGACTTAGATGACGTTCAGAGCACATTTTATGCCCAATTCATGCAAAACTCCACGTAATCCCAAGGGGTTCACATACTTTTTCTTGCAACTGTATACAGTATTTGGACACAGGCACAATTTTAGTTTTTTTCAGGTATTTACCAAAACATATTCAAGCTATAGTTATATAATGGATATGGGCTGAAAATGCACACTGTCAGGTTTAATTTGAGGGTATGTACATCCAAACTGGAGGAAGGGTTTAGGAATTACAGCTCTTGAGAGTAGCCATCACCCCTTTTTCAAGGGACCAATTGGACAATTGAATCAAAAGCTGTTTCATGGCTTTTTTCAAATCCATCTGAGAGATAGCAGCAACATTAGGAGTGGCCAAATCAACAGTTTGGTACATTCTGAGGAAAGAAGAATGCACTGGTGAGCTCAGCAACATAAAAAGGCATGGACATCCACGGAAGACAACAGTGGTGGATGATCGCTGGATCCTCTCTATGGTAAAGAAAAACCCATTCACGACATCCAGACAAGTGAAGGACACCTCCAGGAGGTGGGCGTATCATTGTCAAAGTCTACAATCAAAAGAAGACTTCACGAGAGCAAATACAGGGGGTTCACCACAAGGTGCAAACCATTCATAAGCCTGAAGAATAGAAAAGCCCAATTAGACTTTGCCAAAAAAAATCTAAAAAAGCCAGACCAGTTCTGGAAAATCATTCTTTGTACGGATGAAACTAAGATTAATCTGTACCAGAATAATGGGAAGAAAAAAGTGTGGAGAAGGCTTGGAACAGCTCATGATCCAAAGCACACAGCGTTGTCTGTAAAACATGGTGGAGGCAGTGTGATGGCATCGGCATGCATGGCTTCCAGTGGCACTGGGTCATTGGTGTTTATTGATGATGTGACAGAAGACAGAAGCAGCCGGATGAATTCTGAAGTGTTTAGAGATATATACTGTCAGCCCAGATTCAGCCAAATGCAGCAAAGTTGATTGGACGGCGCTTCACAGTACAGGTGGACAATGATCCAAAACACAGTGCAAAAGCAACCCAGGAGCTTTTGAAGGAAAAGGAGTGGAATATTCAGCAATGGCCGAGTCAATCACCTGATCTCAACCCAATTGAGCATGCATTTCACTTGCTGAAGGTAAAACTAAAGGCAGAAAGCCCCACAAACAAAGAACAACTGAAGACAGCAGCAGTTAGAGCCTGGCAAAGCATCAGAAATGAGGAAACCTAGTCTTTGGTAATGCCCATGGGTTCCAGACTTCTCAACAAAATATTAAATATGAACATTTTATTTATGATCATATTCATTTGTCCAATTAGATTTGATCCCTTGAAAAAGGGGGGGGGGTTACTCTTAAAGAGCTGTAATTCCTAAACCCTTCCTCCAATTTTGATGTACATACCCTCAAATTAAACCTAAGAGTTTGCACTTTCAGCCCATATCCATTATATAACTATAGCTTGAATATGGTTTGGTAAATACCTGAAAAAACTAAAATTGTGCCTGTGTCCAAATATATATGGATCTAACTGTATTAATGATTCACTGCAGGGAGGACATGAGTGCACCTAGTGCCATTATCATCGCCCTGCACATACCTACTACTTATATTACTACTGCACACTACATGGCTTCATTGTAATTATATTCACTGCATGGATGACAGAAATGCACCTAGTGCCATCATCATCACCCAGTATATGACACTACAATTATATATTAATGATTTACTGCAGGGAGTGCAGAAGTGCACCTATAGTCATTATCATCATCTGGCATATGACACTACATGCAGTCATTATAATAATTCACTGCAGGGAAGCAGAGGTGCACCTAGGGCAAATATGACCACCCTGCGCAAGACACTACATGCAGTTGTTATAATTTCTATTAATGATTCACTGCAGGGAGTGAAGAAGAGCACCCAGGGCCATTATCATCACCAACATATGATACTACATGCAGTCATTATAAGTATAATAATGCATTGCAGGGAGGGCAGAAGGGCACCTAGTGCCATTATCCTCACCTTGCACATACAGTGGATAAAGTCTACACACCCCTGTTAAAATATCAGGTTTCTGTGATGTAAAAAAAATGAGACAAACATAAATCATTTCAGAACTCTTTCCACCTTTAATGTAACCTATAAACTGTACAACTCAGTTGAACAACAAACTGAAATCTTTTAGGTGGAGGGAAGTAAAAATAAAAAACTAAAATAATATGGTTGCATAAGTGTGCACACCCTTACACTAATACTTTGTTGAAGTACCTTTTGATTTGATTCCAGCACTCAGTCTTTTTGGGTATGAGTCTATCAGCATGGCACATCTTGACTTGGCAATATTTGCCCACTCTTCCTTGCAAAAACACTCCAAATCTGTCAGATCTCCTGTGACTGGCCTCTTCAGATCACCCCATAGATTTTCGATCGTATTCAGGTCTGGGCTCTGGCTGGGCCATTCCAAAACTTTAATCTTCTGGTGAAGCCATTACTTTGTTGATTTGGATGTATGCTTTGGGTCGTTGTCATTCTGAATGATGAAGTTCCTCTTCATGTACAGCTTTCTAGCAGAAGCCTGAAGGTTTTGTGCCAATATTGACTTGTATTTGGAACTGTTCATAATTCCCTCTACCTTGACTAAGGCCCCAGTTCCAGCGGAAGAAAAACAGTCCCAAAGCATGATGCTGCCACCACCATGCTTCACTGTGGGTATGGTGTTCTTTTGGTGATTTGCAGTGTTGTTTTTGCACCAAACATATCTTTTGGAATTATGGCCACAAAGTTCAACCTTGGTTTCATCAGATTATAACACATTTTCCCACATGCTTTTGGGAGACTTCAGATGTGTTTCTGCAAAATTTAGCCGGGCTTGGGTGTTTTTCTTCATAAGAAAAGGCTTCTGTCTTGCTACTCTACCCCATAGTCCAGACATATGAAGAGTAGGGGAGATTGTTGTCACATGTACCACACAGCCAGTACTTGCCAGATATTCCTGCAGCTCCTTTAACCACTTGCCTACCAGGCACTTATACCCCCTTATTTACCAGGCCAATTTTCAGCTTTCAGCGCTGCCGCACTTTGATTGACAATTGCGCGGTCATGCAACATTGTACCCATATGAAATTTTGATCATTTTTTTCTCACAAATAGAGCTTTCTTTTGGTGGTATTTAATCGCCACTGGGCGCTTTACTTTTTGCGCTATAAATAAAAAAAGTGCAAAAAATTTGAAAAAAAAAAAAGTTTCTTTGTTTCTTTTATAAAATTTTTCAAACAGGTATTTTTTCTCCTTCACTGATGTGCGTTGATGAGGCAGCACTGATGGGCACTGATAGGCGGCACTGATGGGCACTGATAGGCAGCACTAAAGGGCACTGATAGGCAGTACTAATGAGGTGGCACGGATAGGTGGCACTGATAGACAGCACTAATGAGGTGTCACGGATAGGCGGCACTAATATGCAGCACTGATAGGCGGCACTGATAGGTGACACTGATGATGGGTACTGATATACGGCACTGACTGGCATCACTGATGGGCACTGACTGGCGGCACTGACTGGCACAACCCCTGGGCACTTACTGGTGGCACTGACTGGCAGCACTGCTGGGCTGCACTGGTGGGTGGCACTGGTGGGTGGGCACAGGTGGGTGGCACTGGTGGGTGGGCACAGGTGGGTGGCACTGCTGGGCACAGGTAGGTGGCACTTCTGGGCACAGGTAGGTGGCACTGCAGAGTGGCACAGGTGGGTGCACTGCTGGGCACAGGTGGGCGGAGCTAGTGGGCACACTGCTTGGCACAGGTGGGCGGAACTTGCGGGTGTCACTGCTGGGCACCGATCATCATCTGACAGCGTGAGGAAAGTGCAGCCGAGAACCGGCACTTGCATTTCCCTCTGATCAGCGTGTCATTGGACACCGCTGATCACGTGGTAAAAGGCCGCTGTGATTGGCCTTTTACCACATCACGTGATCAGCTGTGTCCGTTTCTCCACTTGATGATGACTGTCTTCACTGTGTTCCATGGTATATCTAATGCCTTGGAAATTCTTTTATTATTATTATACAGTTTGCTCAGCGCTTTACATTATGGAGGGAGACAGTACAGTAACAATACAGTTCAATACAAGAGGGATTAGAAGGCCCTGCTCCTTGGAGCTTACAATCTAGGAGGGAGGGGATAGTGGTACAAGAGGTAATTAGCCGTGGGGGATAGAGTGGTAGGAGGAGTAGTGGATTCCAGTATTAGCTGGGGGCGGGGTAGCCTTCCCTGAAGAGATGGGTTTTCAGAGTGCGCCTAAAGGTGTGCAGAGTAGGCGATAGCCTGATAGCTTGGGGTAGGGAGTTTCAGAAGATGGGTGAAGCCCTTGAGAAATCCTGGAGACGAGCATGGGAGGAGGAGACAAGGGAGCTAGAGAGTAGGAGGTCTTGTGAGGAGCAGAGAGTACGGTTTGGGTGGTATTCAGAGACAAGGTCGGTGATGTAATTTGGGGCAGTGCTATAAATGGCTTTATACGTCAGTGTTAGTGTTTTGAATTTTATCCGTTGGGCAATTGGAAGCCAGTGGAGGGATTGGCAGAGAGGGGTGGCAGATATAGAATGGTTAGTAAGGTGAATGAGTCTGGCAGCAGCATTCATGATGGACTGGAGTGGGGATAACCTGCGGTGAGGTAGGCCAGTGAGGAGGGAGTTACAGTAGTCAAGGCGTGATATAATAAGGGAGTGAATGAGTTGCTTAGTTGTTTCCGAGGTTAGGAACGGTCGTATCTTAGAGATGTTGTGGAGGTGAAGTCTACATGAGTTTGTCAGTAATTGGACCTGGGGCTGAAAGGACAGATTGGAGTCTAGGATTACACCTAGTACCCTGGTGTGAGGGGTGGGACTGATGGTAGTGTTGATCTTGATGGAGAAGTCGGGGGGGGCACGGGCTGGGGGGAATACTAGAAGCTCAGTTTTGGAAAGGTTGAGTTTGAGGAAGTGGAATGACATCCATGCCGATATGTCACTTAGTAGGCTGGTGATGCGATTGGAGACTGAGGGGGTGAGGTGAGGGGTAGAGAGATAGATTTGTGTGTCGTCGGCATAGAGATGGTAGTTGAGCCATGGGAGTTTATCAATTGGCCAAGGGAGGAGGTGTAGATGGAGAAGGAGGGGTCTGGGGACAGAGCCTTGAGGGACCCCGACAGAGAGGGAGTGAAGGGGAGGTGGCAGCGTTATAGGTAACAGTGAAGGAGCGTTTTTGTACCCTTCTCCTGACTAATACCTTTTAACAATGAGATCCCTCTGATGCTTTGGAAGCTCTCTGCGCACCATGGCTTTTGCTGTAGGATGCAACTAAGAAAATGTCAGGAACAGAACAGAACAGCTTCTCAGCTGTTCCATGGCCAGGTGTGTGTTATTCCCTCATTATCCCAATTACAATGAGCAGATAAAAGGTCCAGAGTTCATTTCAAGTGTGTTATTTGCATTTGGAATCTGTTGCTGTCAACTCTCAAGATGAGATCCAAAGAGCTGTCACTATCAGTGAAGCAAGCTATCATTAGGCTGAAAAAACAAAACAAACCCATCAGAGAGATAGCAAAAACATTAGGCGTGGCCAAAACAACTGTTTGGAACATTCTTAAAAAGAAGGACCGCACCGGTGAGCTCAGCAACACCAAAAGACCCGGAAGACCACGGAAAACAACTGTGGTGGATGACCAAAGAATTCTTTCCCTGGTGAAGAAAACACCCTTCACAACAGTTGGCCAGATCAAGAACACTCTCCAGGAGGTAGGTGTATGTGTGTCAAAGTCAACAATCAAGAGAAGACTTCACCAGAGTGAATACAGAGGGTTCACCACAAGATGTAAACCATTGATGAGCCTCAAAAACAGGAAGGCCAGATTAGAGTTTTCCAAACGACATCTAAAAAGCCTTCACAGTTCTGGAACAACATCCTATGGACAGATGAGACCGAGATCAACTTGTACCAGAGTGATGGGAAGAGAAGAGTATGGAGAAGGAAAGGAACTGCTCATGATCCTAAGTATACCACCTCATCAGTGAAGCATGGTGGTGGTAGTGTCATGGCGTGGGCATGTATGGCTGCCAATGGAACTGGTTCTCTTGTATTTATTGATGATGTGACTGCTAACAAAAGCAGCAGGATGAATTCTGAAGTGTTTCGGGCAATATTATCTGCTCATATTCAGCCAAATGCTTCACAACTCATTGGACGCCGCTTCACAGTGCAGATGGACAATGACCCAAAGCAGACTGCAAAAGCAACCAAAGAGTTTTTTAAGGGAAAGAAGTGGAATGTTATGCAATGGCCAAGTCAATCACCTGACCTGAATCCGATTGAGCATGCATTTCACTTGCTGAAGACAAAACTGAAGGGAAAATGCCCCAAGAACAAGCAGGAACTGAAGATAGTTGCAGTAGAGGCCTGGCAGAGCATCACCAGGGATGAAACCCAGCGTCTGGTGATGTCTATGCGTTCCAGACTTCAGGCTGTAATTGACTGCAAAGGATTTGCAACCAAGTATTAAAAAGTGAAAGTTTGATTTATGATTATTATTCTGTCCCATTACTTTTGGTCCCTTAACAAGTGGGAGGCACATATGCAAACTGTTGTAATTCCTACACCGTTCACTTGATTTGGATGTAAATACCCTCAAATTAAAGCTGACAGTCTGCAGTTAAAGCACATCTTGTTCAATTCATTTCAAATCCATTGTGGTGGTGTATAGAGCCAAAAATGTTAGAATTGTGTCGATGTCCCAATATTTATGGACCTGACTGTATAATAATAATAACAATCTTCATGGAGGGCATAAGAGCACATTGTAGTGTCTTGGACTCGGTCACTTACAGACCATTTACCGTGATCTACCAGTGAGCCAAATTAATATGAGAATACGTGCACGTGGAAGTAAGACACTGACAATTCGCAGTTTGCCAACTTCCTAAAATTCTGTTTTATTGAGGAACTAACAGTATCATTTATAGGGAATATGATGCAGGCAAAGCATATACATTGATTGGGTGAAAAGTCCACTGGGTTTCTGCGTGTTCGTCCATCCGTGTTGATATCTTCCAATCATTGTCCCCAAAGAGACTCATTCCCTTTTATGGGGGTTGTTTACATTAAAAGATACTTTTCTCCTAATGAGTCACCAAGGGCGAGACTCCGGATGAAGGCGCCATCTTAATTATCATCATTGTTCTGTCAACCTATATCTGATTGTTTACTTAGTAAGGAATTTAAAGAGCAAGATACAGACAGTAGCAAGACTATAAAATTGTCATTTTACTGATCATTTTACTGAAAGAGCAAGATACAGACAGTAGCAAGACTATAAAATTGTCATTTTACTGATCATCTAATAAAACGTGGACTGTCAATCACAATCCACTACAATCCCCCCTTAAAATGGCTATTTTATTCCTGACTGTCCCTATGTCTTCTGATGTCCTAACTGCCTGGTGGCCCTCCCTCTGGAACTCTTTTAAGACGCATATAGAGCCCCTGAGTGGCTAATCCATCCCTAGAGTCTCGATACGTCCTGAGAAGGCCACAGTCAGGCACTGTCTTTCCCTGCTTATAGTTGTCTGTTAGGGGGGGGAAATTTGTAGCATTCCCCCTTTTTTTTTTTTTATAAGTCTGAAATATGATGATCAGGGGCCATAGTCTGTAAGGGAGTATAGGATTCCCTTTCTTCACGGGGGAGTTCAACATTGTTATAGTTCAGGAATGTAGGGGTGATCTCGTTCACAGCTTTCCCTATTAGCCTCTTAATGCAAGGGATCACACAGCAGGCGACTATTGCCATTAGAATGATAATACCCAGGATAACCACCCCTGCGTGGGCGAGGGCTTTCTGCCAGCCACTCAGCCATCCAAACCACTGATCCCGGGGATGTGTAATACCTGAGTTTTCCTTAAGCTCATTTGACAGGTCCTCCAACCTCTTGATGGCCAGTGTCACCTTCCCATTTGGGCCTGTGTTATCTGGGATATACGTACAGCAGGTCATGGTCTTTGGTATCATTTTACAGACCCCCCCCTTTTTCAGCTAATAACATATCGAGTGTCATACGATTTTGAAAGACCATGTTAGAAGTAGCCTCCAACTGCTCTGCTATCCCCTTTAAGGCATCTCGTGTGTAGTTTACAAATCGTTGTTGATTATAGTAGATGTAGTTTATCCAATCTACATTCTTGTTCTCAGTGATGAAGAGGAATAGGGATTCAAATCCACCTGGTCTCTGGCCTTGAATTCATCGGGTACCCCCCTTGGGACTCCTATCGCATCTATATAGACATGGGGGTCAAAACTCCCTTGTGGGGCACTTCGTTTGTGCTTGGTTGCATGGGGGGGTTTGGGAGGCACCTTAAGTAATGGATCTGAGAGGATGTGCAATGGCATTATGGCATGGAGGCGTGGGGATTGGGAGAAGGGAGAGAATGATTAAGGGGGGCCAACCACTCTTTTGAAAGGTATATATCTTTCAGTTGGAACTCACAATGGTGGATTGTGCCACCTCTGGGGTATAACACCCCTAGAAGGTAAGTTCCCTGATCTCCCGGACTCTCTATGGTCAGAGTAAGGGGGATGGCTACAGTGAATTGCTTGTTCATTTTTGTGGATCACCTATCTACCTTAGGGGTGGTAAGTGAGTGTCATTCGGGAAATTAGAGATTTTCCATACCGGTCTTTCCGCTCTACTGCACTTTGTGGCTTATACCCCCAAACCGGTCTCGTGTTCCATCCCACTGATCCCCAGTAGCCACAATCTGCTCCCCAATAATTATCTGTAACACATATATATATTGTGGAGGCAATGGGGACAGGTGTGTTCTTGCACAGGCTATGATTGAAGAAAAATGTTGCTACTTGTGTGTTGGATGAGTTATACCAAAACTGGGTGGAGTCACCCTTGTGAGTGATGGCCACCTGTTGGCCCCCTCCCATTTCCACCAAAAAAGGATATGCAACACAATCATTGTGGTGTGGGTGACACGGACAGGGCCTCGTCCTCTGGAGCTGGAACCTTCTTGCAATGTGAGGCGTGTATCCAGGTGGACTTTCCCTCCAACTCTAATAAAACGTGGACTGTCAATCACAATCCACTACAGTAGCATTATCTAATTGTGGTCATTATAATTATATATTAATGATTCACTACAGGGATAAAATAAGTGTACCTAATGTCATAGTCATCACTCTGCAGATTGCAGCACATGAAATAATAATAATATTATTAGTATTAATAATAATAACAATCTGTATGGAGGTCAGAGGAGCACATTATTCCATTATCTACACACAGTCATTAAAATGATATATTATTGATTCACTGCAGGGAGGGCAGAAGTGCACCTAGTACCATGATCATAACCTGGCGCATGACAGTATATGCAGCCATGTAACTATAATGATTCACTGCAGGGAGAGCAGAAGTGCACCTAGTACCAATATCATTGCCCTGCACATACTGTACATACCAGTTATATTAGATGACTGCGCACTACATGGCCTCATTATAATTCAATTCACTACACGGAGGGCAGAAGTGCCATGACCATCACCTGGCACATGATGGAGTCAGTTTATCGATTTATTGCATGGAGGGCAGAAGTGTACATTGAGCCATTAAATCCCTGCACATGGCACTACATGGAGTCACTATAATTCAATCTGATCATATTCATGAGATTAGCACAGAGGGCAGAGGAGTAGATTGTGCCATCACCACCCTGCACATGTTGGTCATGCTTAAAGTGTTACTAAACCCCGGCCCCTGCATTCACTATATTTGGCCTCCCACAGTGCACAGAATATGAAAATACAATTATTTTAGTAAATATAAACTGCTAAATACCTTTTCTCATAAGCAGTTAGAGCAGTCTTTTGACTTCTATCAGTGTCCAGCCAAGCACTGGTTAAAGCTTGTAGGAGGAGTTTTCTTTTTGCTCTAGGAGGATGCAGAACCCTTGACCTCTGTCTGGACAATGCTGATTGGCCCTGTGCTGATCACATGCACTCTCCCAAGAAAAATAACCCTCTCTAGCAATACACACCAAACTGAACATGTGCAGAGTGACTCCACACAATATGTCTTATCAGGAGATAAGGGGGGGGGGGCGGCACTAGAAGAAGGGGAGTATCAAACAGCCTTTTTACACAATGCAGAGTATTGACCCCTTTTGTTCCACAGTGATTATAACAAGATTGCTTTACTGCATATACAGACTGATTTTACTGTTGTGGGTTTAGTAACACTTTAAAAAAATGCATCTGACACTAGGTGCCCTTTAATATATCTAAGGCTTTATAAGAGGGGGGGGGGGCAAACAAAAAAAACCTCTATAGCAATACACACCAAACTGAGCATGTGCAGAGTGACTCCACACAATATGTCTTATCAGGAGATGAGAGGGGGGGCACTAGAAGAAGGGGAGGATCAGAGAAGTTAGGATCAAACAGCCTTTTTACACAATGCACAGTATTAACCTCATAGGTTCCACAATTAGTATAACAAGCATGCTTTACTGCATATTCATGGGCAGCACAGTGACTAAATGGTTAGCACTTCCGCCTGGCAGTACTAGGGTCATTGGTTCGAATCCCAGCCACGGCACCACCTGCCTGGAGTTTGCATGTTCTCCCTGTGCCTGCGTGGGTTTCCTCCGGGTACTCCAGTTTCCTCCCACTCTCCAAAGACATACTGGTAGGTTAATTGGATCCTGTCTAATTTGGCCCTAGTATGTGTATGTATGAATGTGAGTTAGGGACCTTAGATTGTACGCCCCTTGAGGGTTAGGGACTGATGTGAATGTACAATATGTATGTAAAGCGCTGCATAAAATTGATGGCGCTATATAAGTACCTGAAATAAATAAATAAATATACAGAATGATTTTACTGTTGTGGGTTTAGTAACACTTTAATTACCACACACTATATATTGACTCATTATAGCTACATTTATTCATTGCACAGAGGACCGAGGAGCACACTATAGACCATTATCACCGCCCTGCTGTCTTCATATTATACCACATATAGTTGTTAGAAGGGTATACAGTATACTAATGATTCACTGCATGGTGGGCAAAAGTGAGCATTGTGCCATTATCATTGCAGGCACCTTCATACTAGTTTTATCAGTGACAGCACAGAATCATTCCTGGGGTACAGAGTGGAAACCTGTACAGGATCGCATTGTACTACATTCAGTCATTATACTTCCATTAAAGACCACACAGAGGGCAGAAGAGCACATTGACTATCATTACCCTGTACATACTGTACATACCAGTTACAGCAGAGAATCATTCCTAGGGTACTGAGGGGAGACCTGCACAGGATCACATTGTACTACATTCAGTCATTATACTTCCATTAATGCCTGCACATGGAGGACATAGAACAGAGGAATTTTAGTGTAGGTCGGATCACTCTGCAAATTGCTTTACATGATACCATAGCAGATCTACAGAATATACTCATTCATTGGGCACAGAGAGCAGAATAGAATTGTTGCAGGATCCCACTGCACAGTGCATCGTATGTGGTCATTATATTGACAGTAATGACTGCACAGAGGGCACAGGAGCACATTGTGCCATCATCACCCTGCGCATACAGTATATAACCAAGTGTATTCATTGTTGCACAGAATCGGTCATGGGGTACAGCAAGAGAAGTGTAGACGATCACAATGCACTACATGCAATCTATAGAATTACAATAAATCCTGCACAGGGGGCACAGATGGCAGAAGAATATGATTGTAGGGTCACTCTTCAATACATGCAAGTATTATACAGTTATTAGATTAATGACTGCACAGAAGGCAGGAGAATATTGGTGTAGGATCACTCTACAAATTACACTGCATGTGGTCATTATAATTATATTGATTAATTGCACATGTGGCATAGGGCACTAATGTACTTTGAAGCATGAGACTGCCCATTACACTGCATGCAGTCATATAATTTGATTACATATTAATGACTGCAAAGACTCACTGCAAAAGGGCAATAGAAGTCAGAAGAGCACATTATGCCATTATCACCCAGTACATACATATAGAATTATTCATGGAGCAGAGGAGGGCACACATGTACAGGACCATACTGCACTACATGCAGCCATTAAATCACATGAATGACTGACAAGGGGCACACAGAGCAGAAGAATATTATCGTATGTCCACTCTACGAATGACTCTACATGTATGTGTGTATATATATATATATATATATATACTGTATGTGTGTGTGTATACTGTGTATATATGTATATATATATATATATATATATATATATATATATACACACAACTTTCACATAGGGAACATTGAAAAATAGTATTATTGGGATCATACTGCATGGGGACATTATAATTACATTAATGACTGTACATGGGATACAGGGGGCAGAAGAGCACACTGTGCTATTATCATTGCAATGTACATACTGAATATACCAATTATATCCATTACTGTATCAAATCACTCTTGGGGGCAGAGGTGTACAGGATCACACTGCACAATGAACAACGTGCAGTCATACCAATTATATTGATTTGCTCATTGCACATAGGGCATAAAGGACTGAAGATTATTAAGGAAGATTCACACTTTATATCACACCACACATGGTTATACTAATTATATTGATTCATTGCAGATGGGGCATAGAGGGCAGAAGAGTGCATTGTGCCAACATTACCCTTCACATTACACTACATGCAGTCAAATAATTATATATTAATTAGTGTAGGGTTATTTTCCACAGAACACTACAATAAGTTGTTCTAATTATTCTACGTATTGTATAGGGCACCAGTATATGTTCTTGTTCTTTGAAACTGCCCATTATACAACATGCAGTCATATAATTATATACAGTAATGACTTCACAGACTCGCTGCAGATGGGCCATAGAGGATAGAAATGCTCATTGTGCCATTATTATCACCCTGCGCATTGCATTGTATGAAGTCATACAATTATATTATGTATTAATGAATATGCAGATTCATAGAAGGCAGAAGTTCATACTATTGTAGACCAATGGCTTCCAATATTTTTTCACTTGATTTACCCCTTGGCAGCATATGTCCTTAATTTATTCCATTTTTCCCTTGAAGCTCAGTTCCATAAATTGTTCCCCTTGCCAGCCCATTTCCATTATTTGTATACCCTCCTGCAGCCCATTTCTATAAATTGTACCCCTCTGCAGCCCACTTCTATTATTTGTACCCCTCAGCAGTCCATTTCTATAAATTGTCCCCCTCAGCAAACCATTTCCATAAATTGTACCCTTTGGCAGCCCATTTCTATAAATTGCTCCTCTTGGTAGCCCATTTCCATAAATTGTACCCTCAGCAGCCCATTTTTATAAATTGCTCCCTTTTGCAGTCCATTTCTATAAATAATACCTCTTGGCAGCCCATTTCTATAAATTGTACCCTCAGCAGCCCATTTTTATAAATTATTCCCTTTGGCAGCCCATTTCTATAAATTGTACCCTCAGCAGCCCATTTTTATAAATTGTTCCCTTTGGCAGCCCATTTCTATAGATTGTACCCCTCATCAGTCCATTTCTATCGATTGTACCCCTTGGCAGCCCATTGCTATAAATTGTACCCCTCGGCAGACCATTTCTCCAATTTGTATCCCTCAGCAGCCCATTCTATAAATTGTTCCTCTGCAGCCCATTTCTATAAATTGCAATCAATCTATTTATAAAAAATGTAACCCCTAAGCAGCCTATTTCTGTAAATTGTATTGCTCGGTAGCCCATTTCTATAAATTGTACTCCTCGACAGTCCATTTCTATAAGTTATATCCCTTGGCAGCCCGGTTCCATAAATTGCACAATTCTACAGCCTATTTTTATAAACTGTACCCATCGACAGCCCTTTTCCTTAAATTGTACAATTCTTCAGCCCATTTCTATAAATTGTACCCCTCAACAGCCCATTTCCATAAATTGTACAATTCTGCAGCCCATTTCTATAAATTGTACCCCTCAACAGCCCATTTCCTTAAATTGTACAATTCCGCAACCCATTTCCATAATTTGTACAATTCTGCAGCCCATTTCTATAAATTATATCCCTCAACAGACCATTTCCATAAATTAAAGAATTCTGCAACCCATTACCATAAATTGTACAATTCTACAGCCTATTTTTATAAATGGTACCCCTCAACAGCCCATTTCCTTAAATTGTACAATTCTGCAACCCATTTCCATAATTTGTACAATTCTACAGCCCATTTCTATAAATTATATCCCTCAACAGTCCATTTCCATAAATTATACAATTCTGCAACCCATTTCCATAAATTGTACAATTCTACAGCCCATTTCTATAAATTGTACCTCTCAACATTTCATTTCCATAAATTGTACAATTCTGCAGCCCATTTCTATAAATTGTATATTCTGCAGCCCATTTCTATAAATGATACCCCTCAACAGACCATTTCCATAAATTGTACAATTCTGCAGCTCATTTCCATAAATTGTACCCACAGAATCCCATTTTTATAAAGTGTTCCCTTCTGCATCCCATTTCTATAGATTGTACCCCTCATCAGTCCATTTCTATAGATTGTACCCCTCATCAGTCCATTTCTATAGATTGTACCCCTTGGCAGCCCATTGCTATAAATTGTACCCCTCCGCAGCCTATTTCTCTAATTTGTATCCCTCAGCAGCCCATTCTATAAACTGCAACCTATTTATAAAAAATGTAACCCCTCAGCAGCTCATTTCCATAAATTGTATTCCTCAGTAGCCCATTTCTAAAATGGTACTCCTCGGCAGCCCATTTCCATAAATTATACCCCTCAACAGCTCATGTCCATAAATTGTATAATTCTGCAGCTCATTTCCATAAATTGTACAGTTCTACAACCCATTTCCATAAATTGTACAATTCTGCAGCCCATTTCTATAAATTCTACCTCTCAACAGCCCAATTCCATAAATTGTATAATTCTGCAGCCCATTTCTATAAATTTTACTTCTCGATAGTAGATTTCCATGAATTATACCCCTTGGCAGCCCAGTTCCATAAATCATACAATTCTACAGCTGTATTCTATAAACTGTACCCATCGACAGCCCTTTTCCTTAAATTGTACAATTCTGCACACCATTTCCATAAATTGTACAATTCTACAGCCCTTTTCTATAAATTGTACCCCTCAACAGTCCATTTCCATAAATTATACAATTCTGCAACCCATTTCCACAAATTGTACAATTCTGCAGCCCATTTCCATAAATTGTGCCTCTCAACATCCCATTTCCATAAATTGTACAATTCTGCAGCCCATTTCTATAAATTGTACCTCTCAACAGCCCATTTCCATAAATTATACAATTCTGCAACCCATTTCCATAAATTGTACAATTCTACAGCCCATTTCTATAAATTGTACCTCTCAACATTTCATTTCCATAAATTGTACAATTCTGCAGCCCATTTCTATAAATTGTATATTCTGCAGCCCATTTCTATAAATGATACCCCTCAACAGACCATTTCCATAAATTGTACAATTCTGCAGCTCATTTCCATAAATTGTACCCACAGAATCCCATTTTTATAAAGTGTTCCCTTCTGCATCCCATTTCTATAGATTGTACCCCTCATCAGTCCATTTCTATAGATTGTACCCCTCATCAGTCCATTTCTATAGATTGTACCCCTTGGCAGCCCATTGCTATAAATTGCACCCCTCCGCAGCCTATTTCTCTAATTTGTATCCCTCAGCAGCCCATTCTATAAACTGCAACCTATTTATAAAAAATGTAACCCCTCAGCAGCTCATTTCCATAAATTGTATTCCTCAGTAGCCCATTTCTAAAATGGTACTCCTCGGCAGCCCATTTCCATAAATTATACCCCTCAACAGCTCATGTCCATAAATTGTATAATTCTGCAGCTCATTTCCATAAATTGTACAGTTCTACAACCCATTTCCATAAATTGTACAATTCTGCAGCCCATTTCTATAAATTCTACCTCTCAACAGCCCAATTCCATAAATTGTATAATTCTGCAGCCCATTTCTATAAATTTTACTTCTCGATAGTAGATTTCCATGAATTATACCCCTTGGCAGCCCAGTTCCATAAATCATACAATTCTACAGCTGTATTCTATAAACTGTACCCATCGACAGCCCTTTTCCTTAAATTGTACAATTCTGCACACCATTTCCATAAATTGTACAATTCTACAGCCCTTTTCTATAAATTGTACCCCTCAACAGTCCATTTCCATAAATTATACAATTCTGCAACCCATTTCCACAAATTGTACAATTCTGCAGCCCATTTCCATAAATTGTGCCTCTCAACATCCCATTTCCATAAATTGTACAATTCTGCAGCCCATTTCTATAAATTGTACCTCTCAACAGCCCATTTCCATAAATTTTACAATTCTGCAGCCCATTTCCATAAATTGTACAATTCTGCAGCCCATTTCTATAAATTGTACCTCTCAACAGCCTATTTCCATAAATTTTACAATTCTGCAGCCCATTCCATAAATTGTAAAATTCTGCAACTTATTTCCATAAATTGTAAAATTCTGCAGCCCATTTCCATAAATTATACCCCTTGGCAGCCCACTTCTATAAATTGTACTCTTCATATTAGCAACATGTTTGCAGTTAGTATTGTTACTGTTATTTTATAAATGTACAGTACATTTTAGCTGCACATAAATGGCCCAATATTGGAATTATTGTTAATGGAATAATAAGGTAATTTACTGACTTCAGTCACAGATTCACAGTGTAACGTTACTGACCAACTCTGGCTCTTCAACTGGCTCTATCCTAGGCCTAGAATGTGTCAGACCACTGGCAAAAGTGTTTGGAGGGACACCTGGTGCGTTAAGGACACGAGGCAGATTGATGTGGCAGTGCAATGGTCACACAGTGGTGTGTCAAATAAGGCAGTGGGCATTCGTGCACCATGAGGCTCCTCTCCTGATTCTTTCAGTGCATTGGGCCTTTACCGTGTAGAGCAGCCTTTCTCAACCCTTTCAATGCAGAGGAACCCTTGACATAACTTTCTGGTCTCAGGGAACACCTGCTAAAAATGACCATATCTACAATTCATGATACATTAGTGTGATAGTCAGAGGTCAGAATGCTCCTTACGCTTGTGGTCACTGGGAAGAATTACCCCCTTACCGATTGCTAAAAAGATCAATTGTGTCAGCGGGAACTTACCTGGGAGGCAAAAATTTCTGATTGCTCAAGGAACCCCTAGCAACCTCTGGAAGAACCCTGGTTGAGAAACCCTGGTGTAGAGTGATCCAGTGCATAATGTGGCCCCAGTGTTTGGGTGGGTCATTGCTGCACAGTCTCAATAAATGCAAAGTGTTCTCTGATTGGATGAGGAGGAGATTGTGAGGTCACCACCCCTCCGCTCCACCTTTCTCATCAGAGAACACCTTGTATTTATTGAGAAAAATGCAAGGCATTCTGTGATTTGTGCCCAAGCCAAGTGGGTGACCTCCTGTGGTTACTACACAGCAGTGTAGCAGGAAGACTGGACTTGGAAGACAGTGGCAATCACTGGAGTAGCAGAAACTACTACAGCAGTTTCCAGCTTCCACAGGGACCTCACAAGTATGGAATAGGCATATTTACAGTGGCCCAAGATAGTCAATTGTAGCTATGCCATAAAATCCATACCTGGAATTCAGCTATATTGATTTTCTGTACATGGGGCACAGAAAGCAGACAAATATGGTTGATGATCAATGACTACACTGACTCACAGCACATGGGTAGAGAAGGCATTCAAGCTCTTTACATCTCTATCACTGTATTGAACGATGCTTGCTGCACATAATGACTGCAGTGGATCATGGAGGGCAGATCTCTTCATATGGATCTTACATGACTTGACAGCAGAACACGGAAAGAGAGTGTTGCACTTTAAGCTTCTTGCAAAGCTCCAAATACACTATTGACTGTAATGACTGACTGTGCATCATTGCATGTGGACCAGAGAGGGCATAAGAGACGAACATTACTGCAGTGTCACACTTTCGCACTGTAGAATTGTGCTACTTGCAGTAAAACAAATGAGACCGTAGACTCGCTGCACAGGGATCATACTGGCTATGAGAGCAGAATATTGAAGGATTACTGCCACATTATATACTAATACTACTCTATCACTATACAGGGAACAGCTGAACATTGCTAGATCAAGCTTCAGCCAAAGTTCCAGAGAAGTCTTCCTCTGCTTTTCAGTGCAGATCAGCTATACCACAAAACACCCTTTTACTACACTTTTTTATTTTAAGGGCATAGTCTTCCTTTTGTAAAAAAAAAAAGGATACATGCATCCATATTCCAAAGAGAAAAAAATTTACATTTATTGTTTTTTTGCATTGGAGCCTGCAAAGCAGTGGATCATGGGTTCAATGCATAGGTTCCTGCAGGCTAGTTCTCCAGCCCTTGGTCCATACTTTGGTATGGACCTGGAGGAAGCATTAATGGACGACGAGTGAGGTGACACCATGGCACTTGCATTCCATTGAGAACTAGAAATCCCACTACTGCAATGGCAGGCTGGACTTGTAGTCTTCCATTCACAGATTCCTTTGAATGGATCTATGAATAGATGATGTAGCTGTTGAAGACACGTACGGTCATGCCAATTTCAATAAATTACATGATGTTGCATGCAGAAGAACCCCGTGTGTGCTTTGAGGGTGGGAGGCTGCAGAAAGGCACTTTCTTTAATGTTACGCCCTAAACACCTACAAGCTTAAAGCAGTAGTAGATCAGTAGTAAATCACCACTTAGAAGAAGAATGTACAATGAATATCGCCTAAATGTGCAGTATTTAGAAAATATTCACATCAGCAATAGGCGATGACGTCACTGGCGCATGCACAGTGACGCTCTTCATTCAGGGCACATTGAATGCAGAGCGCTGTACCGCCATTGTGACTCCAGCATGCATGTGAAAGAGTGACATCATCCAGACCTGGCCATTTAAATGGCTGGAGCACACAAACCCTGAAAGTAAGACTGGATGAAGATGAAAGTGCTGGCAGCAATGACTAGGTGGATCCCTTTGAGAAGGTGCGTACGCACGAAACGCATCAGTGAGGAGCCTACATGCTGACATCACCATCCGGTAGCCCATCTTTGTAAGTGTTTTTTATCCATTGATGATTTTATGTTCCACGTGGTTGCTATCTATCTAATAAAATATACTATACTATATGATACTGTCTACGGGCTTGGTCTATGAGCTTGCCCTCTAGGAGGAATCCCTTTCCTTGGTTCACCGTGGGCTGGAGATGGAGACTTGACTTGACTACTCTACTCTTGATTGTTCATTTAGTGTATCACTGGCTTCTGGAGAGATCCCACCTTCAAGCGGGTCACCAGCAGGAGGAACAAGCAAGAACACCCCTTAGTGTCATTCCGCTCTGGGCTTGCTTGCTACTTACTTCTAGTGAATGCATTAAGGTGGAGGTGCAGTGTGGAAGTCACAGAAGTCACTACATTTTGTTGATTTGATCACATCACTACTTTTGGGACTATTATGATATTTAGAGGACTTATATATTTTCATTTGTTATTTGTTATACCGTCCATTTTGTTTCTTCATTGGAGTATTCACTGTTCTCTATATCTTTTTTATGATGTTTCCTTTCTCTTTTACTATCACACTGGTCATCATTGTTTATAACACACATTTTTATTAGAGCTGCAAACTGATATTATAGTGTTTTGTTTTGGTGGAGACAGAGGGTTTGTCATGCTGTGCTAGCTGCTTTACTTTTTCCTTTTTTGTCTTGCACTCACCATTTATTATTTGATTAAGCAATGACAGTGCTTTGCTTGAAAGGTAAGTCTGTGATAATGTGCTAGTATGTGGTGCATACTAGCACATTATGGCATTAACCTGCAGGAGAGCCGGGTATTTTTTTCTCCACAGGCTTTAAAACAGAGCTACTATTGCTAAAAAAAAGTCACCAGGGTGGGCTTTTGTGACATCTTATGCTAATTTATGGCATCATATGCCTCTTCTGTGGCTGTTCATCCCTGCCTGTCTGCATTTTCTTATCTGAGTGTACACTGAACCGTGCCTGTGCAGCTCAGTGTACAGTTTCAGCTCTATTCTGTGCCAGGACAAAGTAACTCCTGTACACATGTGCAGAAATTACGTCGCCTCAGCTTGGTCAGTCAAGAATGCCAAAGATTCTGCACCCCGAAAGAAGATTGAGTGGAGATGAAAGCGCTGACAAAGGGGACCGCAGCTATCGCATTACAGCATACTTGTACATTATGGCAAAAGCTCCCGGGGGTACCCAACATTCTTAAGTGGTTTAGTTTGGCAAAGAGCATGAAGGATGTGTAAAGTGCAGCTGCTCATATCAAACCAATTCCATTTTCGATCACTGCAGTCAGAACAGATAGGGTTCAAGCAAGCAGTCTGATCAGATCCACCTGTCTGTTTTTCAGGCAGCTCTGACCGGAAGCTCAATTTTAGTCTACTAGCCAGTGAATGTAAATGGATGTGCATATTCCTTTAGATATTTAAGCCTAATTATACACTCAACGGCCACTTTATTAGGTAAACCTGTTCAATTTCTTGGTAACACAAATTGCTAATCAGCCAATCACATGGCAACAACTCAATACATTTAGGCATCTAGATATAGTCAAGATGACTTGCTGAAGTTCAAACCGAGCATCAGAATGGGGTAAAAAAGAGAATGAAGTGACTTTGCACGTGGCTTGGTTGTTGGTGCCAGATGGGCTGGTCTGAGTATTTCAGAAACTGCTGACATACTGGGATTTTCAGGCAAAACCATCTAACGACGAGTTTACAGAGAATGGTCTGCACCTGGTGAAGAAGTGGGGACACTTGAAACGGTTGTGCAACTGTTAAACCTCAGTGACAATGTAGTCCAAATAGGGGAGAGCTTTGTTCACTTCTGTCTCTTTCCATTTTCTCCTTCACTGATTGTACCTCAAGTGCGACTCACAAATCCTTGCTCTTCATCATCTTGCGGCTATGATCACCAGGTAATCCAGTAACCTGAGAAATGGTTTTTTCTTCTGCCCCATGGTCCCAGCTTCCTACTGAATCATCTCACACACTGCTCAGCTCACTGGACCATCACTGGTCAAGGAGAAACCAGCATAGTGTTAGACAGGCGTTAATGAGCTTTCGCATGGGCGTTCTACAGGCATTAAAAACGCTCACCAAACACCCTTTGCGCATTTTATAGGCAGTTACAAGCGTTAAAACCGCACTAAAAATGTCTATAATTAACTCTAACGATATTAATGCAAACGCCCCGCAAATGTCTGCCAGGCATTTGAGGAGCATCACCATAGACTTGAATGGGAGGTGTTGAAAGGCTTCAACTCCTCCTGACTCAACATGAGGCTTCAATTTTAAAGTGACGTGATGCTAACATTTCATGTTTTGCTAATGTGAACTGCCCATAGTATCATTTTCATAGGCGTTTAAGGAGCGTTAAAAACACCCCTCAAACGCCTGCTTTCAAAGCCAGTGTGAACTAAGCCTTAAACTTTATCTAAAGCCAAAACTTTTTTTGTTTTGTTTTCGATAGGGTTTAGAAGAGTTATTATCAACCTTTCCAGGTTTTTTTTTCTGCCGTCTGTGTCCAAACAGGGGCAATTCACTCTCTCATGGGCATGGTGACCACTGTCACTGGAACAAGAATAGAGAGGAAATCTTCCAACGTGGCCACTAAGATGACTGTCTAAGAGAAAATTTCCCTTACTTTGAGAGAGATTTCCTGATGTGTCTACAGGACTGGAAAAGAAGGGAAATTTCTCCAATGGGACAAAGAAGGGAAAAAGAAACTTGCCAAGGGTGTTTACCATGACCTACTGTTTTCAGAACCAAAAAACCAGATGTACTTTAATAATGATATCGGACTGATTACAGTGGGTTACTAAACTTTGCAAGTCCATAGTATTCTTTTAATTAGCCCTATTGAATAAGTATCCCTATAAAAGATTGCACAAAGCTATCATGGAATGAAATGGATGCCCACAGAGGGTTTACCAAAAACAGACTGCCAAGAAAAGTGCAGCACCAAGATGATTCCACCTAAACTGCTATACTGTTGCCACTGACCACATCGCCAACATGGAAAAACTTTATTGTAGGACCATTTTATTGAAGTTCTGTTTTCACAGGGCTGCTAGAGCTGTCTGTACATGACCCCATAAAAGCAAGTGGTGCCACCAGTTGAGGCATCGGTTGTGGCCATTGTGTGGTGTAGAGGCCTGAAAATAAGTCACTCTGATTGTTGAAAGTCGTATTGAAAATGTTGGTACATCTCTTTGCGATGAACAGTTGATCATTTACTGCAGAGAAAAATGCTTATCCCACAGATACCACGCTTCCATCTGCAGTATGTGTGGTGGGAATGTGTGTTTCTGCAACCTGTGGCAACACACGTTAAATGCGTTGAGGCACCATGGTGCCATTCATTTTAAATAGCACTCCAAAGCAATAAGGCAACACATCCCAACATGCTAAGGCAAAGCTTTGTGACAAAAACTTTGGACACAATATTTGGAACACTTTAGGGTTGATTTCACATTGATTTAAATGGGCTGCCTTAAACTATAACTAAAGGTAAAGCTTTCTTTTTTAGGTTTGGGTAGAGTGAAGAGGGATTAGAACCCTGTCAGGTTTCCATTGCTGTCTGTGACAACCATTAGGGAGATTCATCCTCTCTATATGTCCTGATTACCATTATTGTTGAAAGTAAAAGTAAAAGAAAATCCCAAATTTTGGATTGTCCCCAGAAAAGTAATAGAGGTTAAATCTTCCAAAGGGGGCACTAGTTCTGGTGACCTGGGAATTTCCTTAATTTGCAGTGATTTCCTTTCACTTCCTGTTTGTCTATGGGACGGGGGAATCTCTGCAACAGGACACAGATGGCAATAAAATATGACAGGGGTTATAACTCTTCCTTGCTCTATCCAAAATGTAAAAAACGGTTTTGCCTATAGTTCTACTTTAATGCAACACACATAAACATGTGACATAATGCACATGCCGCACAAATATAAATGGGTCCTATATCAGGTAGAAGTTTGTGGGCTGATCAGATTATGGCCGAGTTTTTCAAGGATGGTTAGATACCCCAGAGCCCAGCATAGGCTGCCAAAATAATTAATCCAATTCAAATTTCTGTAAACACAACATCCCAGGAGGAAATGCTGGTGTCTGCAAGACCAGCTAATTGGCACCCACGTGGCATTATGAGAAGAGGTTGGGTGTGATTAAGCCTGATCAATTAAAATAAGGATTAGGATTTCTAAGGAATGAGTGGAGTTGGTGTAGTGCCCTCTTCTAGTTAGGCTGCTAGGCTCAATTTAGTGTTTGTAAACACCACACAGTGCAAAAGATATATAATAAATTCAATAAAAACTATATATGCATATAACAAAAGTCCAAAAGAAAGTCTCAAAAAAAGAAAGTGCTCCAATCCCAAAATATTGCTCAAAAAATTCTTCAAAGTGCCCACACCATCTGTGATTGGCAATCTAATCTAATCGCTTTTGTAAATAAGCCTCTGAAGCTAACAGCATAGCTCATGACATATCAACTTCATACAAGTTGTTCCTTTGATAACGCCCTGGAGGAGGGGTGAAACGCGTTGACGTATTTCCGGTTCCGGTGAAGGGAGATTTTTTTTTCACCTGCTGCCAGTTCACTTCCTAAGGAACAACTTGTATGAAGTTAATATGCCATTTTTTGAGCACTATTTTGGGATTGGAGCACATTTTTATTTTTTGAGACTTTCTTTTGGACTTTTGTTATATGCATATAATATTTTTATTGAATTTATTATATATATTTTGCGATCTGTGGTGTTTACATATATTTTTGATTGTTTTTTTTCCTTTCAAGAGCAGCAGCATTTATATTTAGATTATACATTTTTTTATACATAATTTATTTTGGCGCAGGTTTATTTTAATTGCCATAAATTTAGTATTTGGCTTTACTGCAGTCAGTGGAGTAGCAATTTTTGTCTGGTCAGGGTTTCCAGGCAGGGGGCTTCATTTCTCCCACCTGCTTCTGGAAGAAACTTCCAGAATATAGGGCAAGGAGAGTCAAATGACCAAACTGAATATTTATCATGCTCCAGCCAATCGCTGGCAGGAGGCATCCAAAAGGTGGCTGGGGAGGTGATACATGTTTTAGAGGCCTTTACAGAGTGTTCTTTCCACTTTAAGGAGGGTTCCAGTTCTACGGGGGCTGTTGCCCCATAGGAGATAGCTGCTGTGACAAGAGTTTGCAATCCGGGCCTCAGCAGGAGCTGGACTGAGGGCCCGAGGAAATTGCTAATAGACTTTTGTTAGAAGGCACTGCCATGAAATCCTGGTCTGGAGAATGATCTTTTATCTCCCACACTGAGGATCTGCCTGTGAATACTGGGTGGGAGACAGCTCCTGGTGCATTGTGAGCAAGATCTGATGTGGGACTGTGGTGTGTGTTGCTTCTGTAAGGATTTTCTACTAAGCAGTTTGTCTTCCCATTGATTGCTATTAATGTTTTGGAATATCCTGGGACCCTAAACTCCTCTCCTGAGTTCTTCAGCAATAAATGTTAAAAAGACATCCCAGACCGAGCCTGTATTGTCAGTGTGCATGGAACTGTGCTTGTGAATGGCAGCCTTTGTACTAGGAAGAGAGACCTGGGTATATTCTCAGTGGCCCTTCGGGGGTGAGCACTTACATCAGCAATGTGGTCTTAAGTCTTGTGAAGTCTGTGACCTTCATTGGAAAGACAGTCAAAAGGAAATACTAACAGTAGGGGGAGGAGTAGGCTGGTATTACTGCAGTAAGGTAAAGCATTTGGCTGGGCTGAGTGTCAGGAAACAGAGAATTACTGTCAGGAAATAGATTAACCCCTTCATGCCTAAGGGTAAAACAAATCTAAATGCCTAAGCACAATTTTGCAACTTTGACTTGTGTTAGTAAATCCATACATATCATCACAATTACTTTGTACATCCAGGTGAATTATACTTTGTTTTTTTTCACGACAAATTGGGCTTTCATTTGGTGGTAAATGGTAATGGATATCTCCTGATTTTTTTTTTTATTATCAAAGGAAAACTAGCCCAGAATAGGAAAAAACCCCATTTGTTTAAATTTAGCTGTGTGTTTCTTGTTACTACCATAGCTTACCACCAAAGAGCAACCCAAAATAAAATTTCCAGCTCTTGACGATTGCAGCGATACCATATATGTGTATATTATTTGTTGTTTGTGCCCCTAGTACAGCCCAGCAACAATAGTGCGCATTTTGTTTTTTTACCTAAAACACACTGACACTAACTGACACAGATACCAATTTAAATTAATTATCATTTTTTCTTTATTTTTTATTTTTTTAGTATTTATTTATTTATCTTCCTTTTTTTTCTTAACCAACATTTTTTTCCCCTCTATGGCAGGAGTTAGAGAGATACAATGTATCTCTCTCCTCCATTCATAGAGAGAAAAAAAACCCAAGGGGGCCGGGGTGTACAGTGACTGATCACTGTGATAGCCAATCAGAGGCTATCACAGCAATCATGTGACCTGGAATCCGGAGTCCTGGATCCCCCTTGTTAGAACGGGACCTGGGGCTCTCAGCGAAATCCCGGTCTTTGTGCTGGGAGCGTGCCGTGCAGCGCACTCCCAGCAGAAAGGCAGGTACGCAAATATGCGGCCCCACAGAAAAAAGCCCAGTTCTGTGAGGCCACCTATTTGTATGACGTTGGTGCGAAGGGGTTAAGCTGGATGTCATAAAGGTGTCACATTGGGAGCAGTGGCTGTGTCTGTGCTGGCGCTTTCCCAATTGACAGCAATGCGACTTCCTAAATAGGAATGCATGGAACACTTGTATACTCCTATGCAGGTAAACACAGCCCTCCATGGGGGTATGCTTATGTTTGCCCCATGAACGAAGCCTTAGGGAAAACCTGTTTTACACTTTACTTCATATACTTTTACTTAAAGTGTTACTAAACCCAGGACCCCGCATTTACTATATCTGGTCTCCCACAGTACACAGAACATGGAAGTGCAATTATTTCAATAAACATAAACTGCTAAATACCTTTTCTCATCAGC
The DNA here is from genome assembly GCF_062004578.1 of Staurois parvus. Classification (NCBI taxonomy): domain Eukaryota; kingdom Metazoa; phylum Chordata; class Amphibia; order Anura; family Ranidae; genus Staurois; species Staurois parvus. Next base: position 195,747 of record NW_028318360.1, on the reverse strand, counting down.
AGTTAGAGCTTGTGACTTATATCAGTGTTCAGCAGAGCACTGGTTACAGCTTGTAGGAGGAGTTTTCATTCTCTCCTGATTGTCCAAGGAGGCTGCAGTACCCCTGGCCCTCTGTCTGCACAGTGCTGATTTGCCCTGTGCTGATCACATGCTCTTTCCCAATAAAAAAAACAACTAGCAACACACAACAAACTGAGCATGTGCAGCTTTCCCCTAAGGCTCTGTTCTATCAGCATATGGAATGGGGACAGTAGAAGAAGGGGAGGATCAGAGAAGACAGAATCAAACATCGTTTTTACACAATGCAGAGGATTGACCCCTTTGGTTCCACAGTGAGTATAACAAGCATGCTTTACTGCATATACAGACTGATTTTACTGTTGTGGGTTTAGTAACACTTTAAAAAAATGCATCTGACGCTACATTACCTTTAATATATCTAAGGCTTTATAAAAGCTATTGAACTCTTTGGAATAAATATGTTTATTTGCAGTCCCCTCACTGTGTAAAAAAAAAACCATTTGAGTCATCTTGTTTTAAATAGATAATTAAGATCTAAAGGCAGCATATGATTGTACAGTCTATGGGCACCTAAGGAACAGGTAGAAACATGGGTGAAAAAAAAGGTGGTATAGTAATGAGGGAGGTGTGGTCCAGAGAGGTAAAGCACGCTCTTTTCTGTGATACAGTAAGGCAGTGCATGATGGGATGAGAAGTTTCTTGACAGATTCATGCTGTCATGGACTAGGTGAGAGATAAGCACATTAGGGTGGCTTGGGCAGAAAATACTTTAGAACAAGCTTTTATTTATTACACAAAGTGAAATTTAGTTTGAAAAGGTGAACTTAGCCTTTAACTAGAACTGGTTAGAGTACCCCTGGATGCGTCAGTAGTACCCCTGGATGCGTCAGTAGTACCCCTGGATGCGTCAGTAGTACCCCTGGATGCGTCAGTAGTACCCCTGGATGTGTCAGTAGTACCCCTGGATGCGTCAGTAGTACCCCACTGTCTGAGAACTCGTGTCCTTGACCCTTGATCACTGGAACTAAACCTCTCAAGCTGTATCCTGCAAATTATCACGAGACATTCGATCAGCCAGATCCTGACAAATGACAAATAAACAGAATGCAGTTTCAGCAAATGTCTCTAGAGCACTTCAGATGATGTAGCTGCTATCTAAGGCTTACTGCTGTGCCCCCACATGTACATAACACATCCCGACTCAACACTTAATTTACAAAAATAAATCTCTCGTCTGGATGCTGCCTTCTCTTGCTGTGTTAAGTGTCTTTTTTGATTTTTTTACCACTTTAGGAAAGAAAAACCTCTACACAGTCCCAAAGCTGCTGATTTGTAGGAGTGTCCTGCAAGTACCCCCTTGGATCAGCCTATTTACAGTGGCAGTTGAGCAACTGCTTTGTTTCTTGCTCTTTCTCATGCTGTCTATCAGAAGTCTTCAGTGGTAGGACCTGTGAACACCTGGTTTCAGGGCTGCCATTAAGAATCATAGAACCCCATACAGCCTACTTGACAGCCCCCCCCCCCCAGCTGACAGAGCCAGGGACTGAGCCTGACCCCTCCTCCCCATAGTCTGCAGGCAGCCAGCGGAGAAAAAGGAGGCAGCGTGTATTGTGCAGCATGGAAAAATTTGGGTGTGGCAAAATTGTGCTAAAAGTGGGAGGGGTTTAAAACGTTTACAAAGCATAGAGGTCAAAAGTATGTAACATAAAGAGTGCAGGTGTCTAGAGTATGTAACATATAGAGTTCAGGTATCAGGTGTATATAATGTACAAAATACAGCTGTACACAGTGCAGGTTTCAGTAGCACATCCCATCCAGGGATCAGAAGTGTTTCATGTATAGAGTGCAGGGGTAAGGAGTGTGTAACGTACAGAGCACAGGGGTCAGGAGTATGTATTGTACTGTGTGAAGGGGTCAGGAGTATGTAATGTAAGGTGTGCATGGGGTCAGGAGTATGTAATGTACAGAGTACAGGGGTCAGGAGTATGTAATGTACAGAGTATAGGGGTCAGGAGTGGGTAATGTACATAATTCAGGGGTCAGGAGTATGTATTGTATAGTGTGCAGGGGTCAGGAGTATGTATTGTACGGTGTGCAGCGGTTGGGAGTATGTAATGTACAGAGTGCAGGGGTCAGGAGTATGTAATGTACAGAGTGCAAGGGTCATGAGTGGGTAATGTAACTAGTTTAGGGGTCAGCAACGGGTAATGCATAGAGTGCAAGGGCCCAAATTGGATAATGTACATATTTTAGGAGTCAGGAATATTTAATGTACATAGTAGGGGTCAGAAGTGGTAATGAACATTGTTTAAGGGTCAGGAGTGAGTAGCATACAGAATACAAGGGTCAAGAAAGTGTAATTTACAGAGTGCAAGGGTAAGGGGGGGGGGGGGGTTGCACAGGCAAAGGCTATAAAAGCAGCAGATAGGAGTGTACACATATGGTGGCCACGATGTTCTGCATTGTGACACTGCAAAAATGATCCACTCTGTCATGGCTGCAGCCACTGATCAGTGTATTCTGTTGGCAGAATATAACACAGATACCTGTGAATCAATGAGGTAACCATGTGGGTGGAGCTCCACACAGCTGCACCAATTGTGAAATATGACAGCGAGTGCGGAGAGAAGATTCCCCACAGTGACCACAATGGATTTTGCTGGATGGCCAACAATAAAAAACAAAGGTAGTCCTTCTCCACTGACCATCGATGTAAGCGAGCATTACTCCACTGACCACCAAGGCAAGGGAGTATTACTCCACTAACCACCAATGTAAGGGAACATTACTCCACTGACCACCAATGTAAGGGAACATTACTCCACTGACCACCGATGCAAGGGAGCATTACTCCACTGACCACCAATGTAAGGGAGCATTACTGCACTGACTACCGATGCAAGGGAGCATTACTCCACTGACCACCAATGTAAGGGAGCATTACTGCACTGACTACCGATGCAAGGGAGCATTACTCCACTGACCACCAATGCAACGGAGCATTACTCCACTGACCATCGATGTAAGGGAGCATTACTCCACTGACCACTGATGTAAGGGGGCATTTCTCCACTGACCACCAATGCAAGGGAGCATTACTCCACTGACCATCAATGCAAGGGAGCATTACTCCACTGACCACTGATGTAAGGGGGCATTTCTGCACTGACCACCAATGCAAGGGGGCATTTCTCCATTGACCATCAATGTAAAGGAACCTCACAATTTGTTCTAACTGTATATCTTTTGTGGCCATTGTTATTTTTTTCAATATTATTTCTGAAAACAGATCAGCCCTGGCTGTCAAATACTGTTACCAACACTATATTCTTTATTGTTTTATTTATTCTTATGTCTCAACGTATTGTTTGCACCACTGTACCCTAAGCTGTAGATATAACAATTATTAGCTGCCGTTCCCTGAGACCTGAACTTTATATCAAGGATTCCTCTGTATTAAAAAGGTGAGGAAATCCTGCATTAGATTGTTGATTCAAGCAATGTTTGCTTGCCTTAGGGGATCAAGAAGGATTTTTCTGTTAGAGCAAGTTGGATAGCATAATTGTTTTTGTCCTTCATCTAACTGTAGGTTTAAAGTGGTATTAAACTAAAAACCAAAAATATTTATTGTATTGCAGCTCACCAATCATTAGATATGATGGCTGCATCCGTTTTCTTTTCTTTAGCTTTTTTCCTCTCTGTTTTCACCTGGTGATCTGTCCAGTATTACACCTCCTGTATTAGTGAGACACTTCTTTGGAGGAAAGAGCCAGGACACAGCAGACAGCAGCATTGTCAGTCTGGGGGGAGGGGTGTGTGCTAGAAATTCTGTATATAGCCCTACAGAACACAGAGTGTACAGTCCACACGTGCTTTTCTGCAACAAGGAAACAGGAAACTTTATTTTTAGTTTACCATGGATGCAGTTACAAACTTATAAACACTGCCATCTACTGGTTGAAGAACATATCTCTACTGTATACTGATGTAGTTGTACAAAATACATGAACACTGTACTCCAACAGAATTTTAAATGTTTGCAGATTTGTCACCGCTGACAGGGCTTCCAGCTTCCTTCCGGGTTTGCAAGCTCCAGCCATCTGACTGGCTGAGCTGCGATGACGTCACTCCTGGGCCACGGCAAAGTGTTCTGAAGGAACAGCACGGGTAGGCCGTTCCTTCAGAGCGCATGCGCCAACTCTCAAAAAGAGTCAATATCTCCTAAACGGTGTACGCTTAGGAGATATTCATTTTACCTATGAGTTACCTTTATTATAAGCTTACCTGTAGGTAAAAATACCAGAAACAAGTTTACTACCACTTTAAATTCCGATGGACTGCTGGGGAAGCTACTGTAGTAGTCAGCGCTACTACAGTGATAATTAGAAGAAGAGAAGCGCCTCTAAGTGCAGTATTTGACATTATTTATTAGGAAACGATGTAAAGCCATTCACATTGTGTAAAATAAAGAAGGCTCAGGTAGATAAAATGTGTAGCTGTGTGCTCATTAAAATGGCCACGTCCGCACCAAAGGAGACTGTAGATGTGACAGGTTTGCCGGCTGGCACGTGAAGTCTCTAAAGATGGTGTCTGGAGCGCACCTTGGAGTGCAACATCGGCGTCAGCGTGATAACGTGTGAGGACCAGCATGCAAAGCGACGCGTTTCAGAGCATGCGCTAAACCACTAAGGGCAGAAGTGCGCTCCCTTATCAAGCATGCAACAAGGACACGGCTACACATTTTATCTACCTGAGCCTTCTTTATTTTACACAATGTGATTGGCTTTACATCGTTTCCCAATAAATATTGTCAAATACTGCACTTAGAGGCGCTTCTCTCCTTCTTACTTTCACACAGCGCCTGCTACAGCTATAAGAAGCTACATTAGTGCTACAGTCAGGTCCATAAATATTGGGACATCGACACAATTCTAACATTTTTGGTTCTTTACACCACCACAATGGATTTGAAGTGAAACGAACAAGATGTGCTTTAACTGCAGACTGTTGTAATTCCTACACCGTTCACCTGATTTGGATGTAAATACCCTCAAATTAAAGCTGACAGTCTGCAGTTAAAGCACATCTTGTTTGTTTCATTTCAAATCCATTGTGGTGGTGTATAGAGCCAAAAATGTTATAATTGTGTAGATGTCCCAATATTTATGGACCTGACTGTATATGGACTGTATCATGACATCGGACTTTATGTATTCATTTTGTGCCCCTTGTCTATAGGAGTTGGGGATCTTTTTGCGCTGATCTTCCCCTTTTCTCAGGGGTTTGTGTCTTTGCTACTACAATGATAGCCCCACTGCACAATGACCACAGGGGGTTGCTCACTTGGCACTGCCACCATTTATAGAACGCCTTGTATTTTTTTACATTACATACAAGGTGTTCTCTGATTTAACAAGATGGAGAGGAGGGGCACTGACATCACAATCTCTAGCTCGTCCAGTCACAGAATGCCTTGTATTCCTTGGAAAATATACAAGGTGCTCTATAGGAGGCGGTACTGAGTGAGCGCCCTCCTGTGAACAGTGAGCAGAGGGGAAGCCACGTCGGACCTGGAAGACTGTGGATATTACTGTAGTCCCGCTGCCTCCCCAGCGGCCTATCAGCTACGAGATATACAGTACATACTTACATTGTGCCAGGCTGGAGCAAGGAAAGTATGCAATACAGATCATTCCTGGAGTCCAGCTCCTAAGAATAAGCCGGTCTGTATGGGTGGCTGTGTAGTACATTGCATCGGCTTCCTGTTTCATTCACAATGCCCCGTTTTCCCTCGGAACAGCTTGTGCGCTGACTGACAGACGCTTGCGAGTCGGACCACACTCCGCTGCGATGTAATCTATTTTTATGCCGTGCCCGGGAGATGAAGGGGCCATTTATTTACATTAGGTGTTGCTGCCGAAGATTGGAGCTCTTATCAGCGGCACAGATGTCTGTGTTTGAGCATCGGCGCACAATGCGAGCTGGCGGGCTAGGAACGCGAGCTGGAGGACATGTGACGCTGCAGCTTGCGGCAGCCTCGTTCTGGAGGAAGCTGAATCACAGTGAAAGCAGCTCCATCTCATTCATGTTTCCCAGTGATAACAGTCATATCTCAATGCTGCAGTGCACGCAGCTTGAACTCCTCGCCGCCGCTTATATACGCATCCCCTCTGGAATGGATTCATTTATATCCTTCACTTGTTAGAAAGGAACCTGAAAACACACAGAGGACACTAAGCTTCTGTTATCAATCTGCTTGAAATAGAAAATGTATCTTCTGCACCTCAACGTCCAATCAGATTTCAGTTTTCAGGATCCAGCTGTCATTGTCCAGTTCAGGTTGGGATCAATGTTTCTAGCAGGATAGTACAGTTCATATTGCAGAAACATAAATGAGACCTATTTTAGATGGATATTTTATTGCTACATGTTATTGCTGAATCAGATTATAGTATACAGGGACAGCCAAGGAAATGTCTCATAAAGGCTCAATGTGAAACCATCCAGTATGGTCATAAAACGTGACTACATAATAAACTACATTCATTAAAGCTCAGGGCACAAAAATTTTCATTCAAATACATTCTTTACATAGCCCCAAAGGATATAAATCCACTTTATGGGGACCAAATGCCTTTGCAAACCCAGATATTACCTTGGAAACGTAGCAGTGACATCCTCACTGTGCTGTACATAGTCTGTGCAGAGAGCAGAGCTGTGAGAGGAGTCCAATAGCCCCACCCACTACAGGCTGCCTGCAGAGTGCTACAGGAGGGGCGGGGACAAGACCTGTTACCCTGCACAAGAAAAGAGAGCAGCGGGGACCGGTCTTCATACAGAAAACACTGTTTTACACTAGATTACTGCACAGATCTGGAAGAAATACACAAAGCACACCAAGATTCAAGTAAGAATACACATGACAAATGTATTTAGACAATAGTTGGTTATCCCGGAGTTCAGCTTTAAAGTGCTCCTAGCATCAGGTATATCTTTGTATGTTGCATGCATGCTGAGTAATCAGTGTAAGTGTTGCATGTACAGATAATTATCATATCTCACAGAGGTCACATTACTCCCTCGGACAATGTGTCCATCTGATTTTCTCTCCAGAAGGATCTACTCATATTTGTTCAGGCATCATCCAGGGTCACCACATACCTCCTAGACTAAGATGTCAGTGCATTAATCCTGATTGGATGTGCAGTAACTTTCATGTTTCTTGTAAACTTCATGGTTTTTCAAAGCTCACCCCCTTTGCTGCTACTTTTCACCTTGTGTACTGAGGTGGACCTTTCAAAAGCCTTAAAACTTAATTAATAAATACAGCAACAATATTTTTCACATCTTATTGTTAAAATGCAGTGACACCCCCCCCCCACTTCCATCATTGCATTCCTACCCCCCACCCCCCCTAATATTGGACTATTTATTTATTTAATACATTTATTCTTGTCCCCTTGTGGCACTTTGAGGACTATTGTGAATGACTTCCCAGTTGACTGCAGCCTCCTGAGATCCTTACATCATGTATCTCAGACCACAGAGTACTCCACAGTGCATGTGCAGCTGTGCATCATCAGGGGAATGGTTGTCTTTGTGTAGTCATCAGGAGACTGGCTGTCTCTATGAGGTCATCAGAGGCTCGCTTGGCTGGCTTTATGTGGTCATCAGGGGGCTGGCTGTCTCTGTGTGGTCATCGGGAGGCTGGCTGTCTCCATGAGGTCATCAGGGGCTGGCTTTATGTTGTCATAAGGGGGCTGGCTTTCTCTGTGTGGTCATCAGGAGGCTGGTTTGGCTGGCTTTATGTGGTCATCAGGAGGCTGGCTGTCTCTAAGTGGTCATCGGGGGATGGTTCTCTCTATATGGTCATCAGGGAGCTGGTTGACTCTATGCGGTCATGAGGGGCTGACTGTCTCTAAGTTGTCATTAAGGGATGGCTGTCTCTAAGTTATCATCGGGGGATGGCTGTCTCTATATGATCATCAGGGGGCTGGCTGTCTCTATGTGGTCATCAGGGGCTGGCTGTCTCTATGTGGTCACCAGGGGGGTGGCTATCTCTACCTGGTCATCAGAAGACTGGCTATCTCTATGAGGTCATCTGGGGCTGGCTTGGCTATCTCTTTGTGGTCATCAGGGGATGGCTGCCACTATGTGGTCATCAGGGGATGGCTTGGCTATCTCTATGTGGTTATCGGGGGCTGGCTTGACTGTCTCTACAGTATGTGGTCATCAGGGGATGGCTCTCTCTATGTGGTCATCAGGGACTGGCTTGAATATCTCTAAGAGATCACCTGGGGGCTGGTTTGGCTGTCTGTATGTGGTCATTGGGGGGCTGGCTTGGCTGTATTTATGTGGTCATTGGGGGGCTGGCTTGGCTGTCTCTAAGTGGTATTTGGAGGGCTAGCTGTCTCTACATGGTCATTGGGGTGGCTGTCTCTACGTGGTCATCAGGGGAATGGCTGTCTCTATGTTGTCATCAGGGGCTGGCTGTCTCTAAGTGATCATCAGGAGATGGCTATCTTGGCTTGGCTATCTATGTGGTCATCAGGGGATGTCTGTCTCTATGTGGTTATCAGGGGCTGGCTTGGCTATCTCTATGTGGTCACCGGGGGGCTGGTTTGGCTGTCTGTATGTGGTCATTGGGGGGCTGGCTTGGCTGTATTTATGTGGTCATTGGGGGGCTGGCTTGGCTGTCTCTAAGTGGTATTTGGAGGGCTAGCTGTCTCTACGTGGTCATTGGGGTGGCTGTCTCTACGTGGTCATCAGGGGAATGGCTGTCTCTATGTTGTCATCAGGGGCTGGCTGTCTCTAAGTGATCATCAGGAGATGGCTATCTCTATGTGGCCATCAGGGGGGTGGCAGTCTCTATGTGGTCATCGGGGACTGACTGTTTCTGTGTGATCATTGGGGGATGGCTGTCTCTATGCGGTCATCTGGGGGCTGGTTGCAGGAGCCTGAAAGAGATAGCAACCCCTAATACAGTAAGTAAAGAGGATATCAAGGCAGGACTGAGCATGCAGTGAATCAGCAGATTGCATCAGGGCAGCACTGGATTTGCTGGATGTGTGAGTATGTATTTTAAGTATAACCCAGCAAACAAGGTAAGAGGGGCTTTAAAAAAACTCATGGGGATGAAGTTATCTTTATGCTCTAGTCCAGTGAACTATCTAGGATCAGATAGTACAGTCTCCTCTTCTTTAATAAAAAAGCTGCAATATTGTAACTTCGTAGCAATTCCTAAGATAAGAGGCTGCAGCAGGGGCTGATCTGTGTCAAACACAGCCATCTGTGAACACAGCCAAGAACCGCACAGACACCAGGTTTTACATAACCGTGTCATCTCTGAGCAGGTATCTCAGTCCAGGAAGTGACCTTGAAAAATAAACAAAGATCACTCTGTATGATTTCTCCTAGTGAGAAAAGCCAACTCTAAGGTTTGTGCAGGCAGCTTGTTCATATTTCACTTTCAGTCTTTTAAGTTATGAGCTCATGACCACAGCAAGATTATCTGATTTCAAAATGTTGGAAATCTCAGTCACCTTTCTTATAAAATTGCTATAGGCCACAGAACATATTTTCCTATGAAATAAAATGCTGCATGATGACTTTTTGCTGAGTCAGTGAAGCATGAACATGATGCTTGTTTAGTGTACATGATGTAATGTGCGTGCATAGATGCAGAAACAGCTTATCTGTAAACGTCCCACATTACATCTGTGTCTCCGGGCTTTTTACAGCCGATTTAAAGTTTAGCGTCCCTTGGTCTGTGAACATATTCTTTTTATTGATTACAAGGCTTATTTTCAGTGTGTGCCTTAAAAGGGGGCTATTGTCTTTTTATAGGTTTTAAATTATATATGAGAATTTGATCAGCTTAAACAGTATGTCCAGGCAGTGCCCAAATTTAATCCCAAGCCTCCTTTTCCTACTCTAAAGAATATCCCATCATTGGTCTTGGTCAGGGGCGGACTGACAACTCATGGGGCCTCCGGGCAATAGGGGATCATGGGGCCCCTGTGTCCTTGCCCAAACTCAAAAAAGCCTATGAAAAAGGTACCAGGGGCATCTCATGGGGCCCCCTACTGACCCCGGGCCTTCGGGCAGTGTCCGAGTTTCCAAATGGTCAGTCCGCCCCTGGTCTTGGTTCATATCTGTGCGTGAGCGTTTGTGCACACATGTCAACTCGTGGGTAGGCCAATGGACTGCCAGTATCCTACATAGACGTGTCTTTGCACATGCACACCCCTGTTCTGGATGGCACCCTGACACACAGGAAGTAGGGAACACACTGGGTTTCTGGCAGATCAAGGGGTATTTTTCTTTATTTGCAACACTTCCATGGGCAAATGTGCATATATTGCAGCGATGTACTGAATATGTTTTGCCCAGGCTTACATTTTAATACAAAAAGATCTGTACTCACAGTACATTAATATCAAGCACCACCCACCATGGGAAGAAGACTGAAGAGAGAACTCTGCACATAATGGGACCTGCCAGAGAAGAAAAAGGTAGGTATAAAGCATAAAATACTGCTTATTGAGGCCTCATGGGAGGGAGCGGGTCCTCTGGGGAGGGAGTGGGTCCTCCGGGGATGGAGTGGGTCCTCCGGGGAGGGAGCACAGAGTTGGGCTTTAAATTTACTTCAGTGGTTGATACACTCAAAAAAACAAAAGTTATAACTTTTTTCCCACTGCATGACAATGCTGTGCATTGGAAGGAAAAGACTCAAGATCTTTAAACCCAACTACCCTGTGCACAGGGTGGCAATGTTCCACCCCCACCCTGGACTTGCAGGAATATTTTATAAAGAGCGACACCATGTTATGTGGTCTCATTCTCTGCAGCATTTAGGAACTTCCCACCACTGGAAGAAGAAGAGGTCATTGCATGGGACCCAAGACACACTTGGAGCAAAGATATGTACAGTATGTGCTGGGAAATCTTGAGCCTGGATTTGGGCTTTAAGGTAGACTTTACATAACTGAAAGTTTTGTTAGCAGTCTTTCTGGAATAGAAAATAGAACAGATTAAATTCTTATCTCTACTGGAGAAAAAGTTGATTGAGGCTCCCCTCCCCCTCCAGCCTAAAGCTAAATTTGTCCGCTTCAGCAGGGACCAGCTGAATTTTGATCCATGTATGGGCAGGGTGGTTGTACAGAAGTCGATATACAGACAGACTTCTATACAACCACCCTGCTGGAAAATTTTGGCTCGATCAGCACAGCCGAACAAAGCCAGCAGAGTTGACCAGTGTATTCTAATGGTGGAAAAGTCTCCCTGCCATCAGCATAAAATAGTGCAGCAGGGAAGATTCTCCCATCCACCTCGAATATGTGGATGGAGGAATAGAGCCCTTTTTTATGTTCCACCCCCTGGTTGAATGAAAAAAAAATGACTAATGTATGGGCGGCTTAAGTCATTAGTCACATCATCTCAGCTGGAAGAGAGGTTCATAAAATCTGATTACATGCCTAGGCATTTTTTTCATATGACCAACCTTGAGTGGAACATGAAGCAGTGTTTTTTTCAGGAACATTAGCTCAGCACTTCACATATTTTAAAAGCCCCACTTCAGGCAAATTATGAGGACTGACTTAAACAATCCTTTCAATTTCTATTAAATCTGTCAGACCTTTGCACAATAAACTAGTTGATTGTAGATCTAAATGAGATTATACAGTCAGATTATACAGTGTATGGTCACATTAAGATGGTGGTCACCAATACAGGTGTCCTAGTTGGAAGATTTATGGTAACCGTCTGTACTGGGGATAACTGGTGACACATCCTCTGAGCTGTAAACATAGAAAAACAATATTATCTCTCTTAAAAACTAGTGTCATCAATCCATCATGGAATGGAAATGAACAAATACAGAAAAGGTTGTAGTCTAGCCTGGGCAAAAATCATGGCCCATAGATACCATGGAGAAGCAGACATGAAGTGCCAGGAGGTGTGCTATTTGCAGAATTACCAGGTAAAATTAGAGGGTGAGAAGCTTGAAAAATGAACATGACTGTGGCAACCCCATCTAAACACTGGTAAACTGCAATATATTACTTACTTGTTTTTGGGTTCACATTAATTTATCCATCCCTGCAAGCCCATAAATAAAGCTTTATATTAACATCTGAATATAGATTGAATGGAAAGTATATTAGTGTCCACTAAAGTCGGTGGGTAAGAAATTCTTCATAACAGTCTGTAAATAGAGTGATAAAATATAAATGTCTTTCAGTTGTGGACTCATAATTCTCGGTAAAAGAATATTTTTCACGTACTCAGTAATGAATGAGAAAATTCAATATTTGGTTTAGTATAGGTAAATACCGCAAATCTTTACTTTAGGATTAGGGTGACCACATACTCATGTGATCCATCATGTAATTAGGCAGATTTAGGGTAACTTGCTGAAAGACGGTGTATGAGCTCGATATCGTTAAAAAAATAGTGTATAAATATGAAACTGTGATTGACTAGGGCAAAGTGCCAAACCCACTGACATCTGGATTAGGCAACTATAAGTGAACCTGTTTGAGAGAAACAGTGGGGCTGCCACTACTGGCCCTTTCTAAAAACTAGCTGGCTGTTGAACTCTGAATTCAGTACTTTATAAAGCTAGCTATACACAGATCAATTCTTGGCTGACTTCTGCTAAACTGGATGAAATACAAGCCATTAGTGGCCCTGTAGGCTGGGTAAAAATTGATTTTAAAAATCTACTGCACCGGCTGGAAATCTTAGGGCAAAATCTTCTACTCTTTGTGGTATGAAATTAATTGGGTGCCATCTGCCACTTTAGAACTTCCAATGGGTTTATTAAGGCACAATAAGCTAAAGAGGTGAGGGTCAGAAAATAGGATACCAAAAAAATGACAAAAATGCAATTTCTGATAATCACAGTTAGTACAGTGATAATGGCCTTTAAGCTGAAATGGGCAATCCGTACTATCAGACTGTAAAAACAGTGCCCAGCTTTTCAAGATACTCTTCAACAGCACAATGTCCTCCCCTGATGCTCAAGCCTGACAAGCTATCTCTTCCAGGCTCAGACAGACAGCCCGGGAAGCAAAGCCATTTCTGGAAGGTTAACCCAAATAATTATTTTCTTCCCTATCATGCACCATTGGCAACAAACCTTCTATCGCTTGGCCAAGAAGACATAAATATTCATAACCCAGTGCCATTGTATCTTCCTGCTCTATTTGTTAGGTACAATCAGAAGTAAACAATAGTCTAAGCTTAGGGGAAACCTAAAAAGGCAGATCTATAATAATCCAAGCTCATGCTGACTACAGTCAGCATACAACCCCAGTGCTAAAATGAAGCAGCAATAGGCAATTTACACACATAATTTAAACATACATATTTTGTTGCTATCATGCACATTTTGGAGAAATTAGGGTTAGGGGATGATCAGACCTCATCACTATTGACAGTTGTATACAGTGGGGCAAAAAAGTATTTAGTCAGCCACCAATTGTGCAAGTTCTCCCACTTAAAGAGATGAGAGAGGCCTGTAATTGGCATCAAAGGTAGACCTCAACTATGAGAGACAGAATGAGAAAAAAAATCCAGACAATCACATTGGCTGATTTGGAAAGAATTTATTTGCAAATTATGGTGGAAAATAAGTATTTGGTCACCTACAAACAAGCAAGATTTCTGGCTCTCACAGACCTGTACCTTCTTCTTTAAGAGGCTCCTCTGTCCTGCACTCATTACCTGTATCAATGGCACCTGTTTGATCTTGTTATCAGTATAAAAGACACCTGTCCACAACCTCAAACAGTCACACTCCAAACTCCACTATCGTGAAGACCAAAGAGCTGTCAAAGTACACCAGAAACAAAATTGTAGACCTGCACCAGGCTGGGAAGACTGAATCTGCAATAGGCAAGCAGCTTGGTGTGAACAAATCAACTGTGGGAGCAATAATTAGAAAATGGAAGACATACAAGACCACTGATAATCTCCCTAAATCTGGGGCTCCACGCAAGATCTCACCCCGTGGAGTCAAAATGATCACAAGAACGGTGAGCAAAAATACCAGGACCACATGGGGGGACCTAGTGAATGACCTGCAGAGAGCTGGGACCAATGTAACAAAGGCTACCATCAGTAACACACTACACCACCAGGGACTCAGATCCTGCAGTGCCAGACGTGTCCCCCTGCTTAAGCCAATACATGTTCGGGCCCATCTGAAGTTTGCTAGAGAGCATTTGGATGATCCAGAAGAGGATTGGGAGAATGTCATATGGTCAGATGAAACCAAAATAGAACTGTTTGGTAGAAACACAACTCGTCGTGTTTGGAGGAGAGAGAATGCTGAGTTGCATCCAAAGAACACCATACCTACTGTGAAGCATGGGGGTGGCAACATCATGCTTTGGGGCTGTTTCTCCGCAAAGGGACCAGGACGACTGATCCATGTAAAGGACAGAATGAATGGGGCCATGTATCGTGAGATTTTGAGTGCAAACCTCCATCCATCAGCAAGGGCATTGAAGATGAAACGTGGCTGGGTCTTCCAACATGACAATGATACCAAACATACTGCCCGGGCAACGAAGGAGTGGCTTCGTAAGAAGCATTTCAAGGTTCTGGAGTGGCCTAGCCAGTCTCCAGATCTCAACCCCATAGAAAACCTTTGGAGGGAGTGGAAAGTCTGTGTTGCCCAGCCCAAAAACATCACTGCCCTAGAGGAGATCTGCATGGAGGAATGGGCCAACAAAGGATATATAACAAAGTATTGAGATGAACTTTTGATATTGACCAAATACCGTATTTTTCGCTCCATAAGACGCACCTGACCATAAGACGCACCTAGGTTTTAGAGGCGAAAAACAGGAAAAAAAAATTCTGAACCAATGGACTGCAGACATAGTACAAGAGATGACCAGAGACACTGGACACAGTACAGGAGATGACCAGAGACTGAGGACACAGTACAGGAGATGACCAGAGACTGAGGACACAGTACAGGAGATGACCAGAGACTGCGGACATACTACAGGAGATGACCAGAGACTGCGGACACAGTACAGGAGATGACCAGAGACTGCGGACATACTACAGGAGATGACCAGAGACTGCGGACATAGTACAGGAGATGACCAGAGACTGCGGACATACTACAGGAGATGACCAGAGACTGCGGACACAGTACAGGAGATGACCAGAGACTGTGGACATAGTACAGATGACCAGAGACTGCGGACATAGTACAGATGACCAGAGACTGCGGACATAGTACAGGAGATGACCAGAGACTGCAGACACAGTACAGGAGATGACCAGAGACTGCGGACACAGTACAGATGACCAGAGACTGCGGACACAGTACAGGAGATGACCAGAGACTGCGGACATAGTACAGATGACCAGAGACTGCGGACACAGTACAGATGACCAGAGACTGCGGACACAGTACAGGAGATGACCAGAGACTGCGGACATAGTACAGATGAACAGAGACTGCGGACATAGTACAGGAGATGACCAGAGACTGCGGACATAGTACAGGGGATGACCAGAGACTGCGGACATAGTACAGGGAAAATACCAGGGACACAGTACAGATGACCAGAGACTGCAGACAGTGCAGGGAATAACCAGAGACTGCAGACAGTGCAGGGGACGACCAGAGACTGCAGACAGTAAAGGAGATGACCAAAGACTGCTGACCTTTGTGGAGGGAGGGGGAGCGGGTACCTGAATTTGACAGGTACCCACTCCCACTTCCGCGGATCTGTCCTCTCTTCTTCCCACGCCGGCTTCTGTGACAGCCGGGTGCCCACTGCGCATGTGCGAGAAGCGCTGCGCTTTGTGAATGGCCTGGCGCCTTCTGGGACCTGTCATGTGGAGCAAAAAATATGGTACTTATTTTCCACCATAATTTGCAAATAAATTCTTTCCAAATCAGCCAATGTGATTGTCTGGATTTTTTTTCTAATTTTGTTTCTTATAGTTGAGGTCTACCTCATGATACCAATTACAGGCCTCTCTCATCTTTTTTAATTGGGAGAACTTGCACAATTGGTGGCTGACTAAATATTTTTTTGCCCCACTGTACCTACTGCCAAGGATCCACTAAGAAGCAACGAAAAATTCACATACAGGATCTTAATCTACGAATTTTGCAAATTGCAGATTTTAGAGAAATGAGGGATTGGGGTTCATTGGACCTCATTAACATAATAATTAACACTTTTGTACCTGTTGCCAAGGATCCACTAAGCTGTAGAGGCAATAAACCATTCACGGACAGGATCTAAATCAACTAATTTGTTGCTAACTTGCAAATTTTGGAAAAATTAGGGTTTGGGGCTCACTGGTCTTCATTGCCACACAATTGACACTTATGTACCCATTGTATGGATCCACTAAGCTATAGAAGGTATAAACAGTTCACACACAAGATGGAAATGTACTAATTTTGTCGCTGGCTTGCGAAATTTGGAGAAATGAGGCTTTGGGGTCCATCAGACCTCATTATCAACCAAATTGACTCTTGTGTACACATTGTCAAGGATCCAGTTAGTCATAGAAGCAATAGACAATTACCACACAAGATCTAAATCTACTTATTTTGTTGCTGGCTTGCACATTTTGGAGAATTGAGAGTTTATGGTTCATCGGTTGTAGAAACAATAGATGTTTCTGGTGAGCAAAAGCTCTTCATCCTAAGTGGTTACTATGATATTATGAAGAATCTATTAAAATGTTTAAGTCAATAATTTACAGTTGTTTAGTTTCAATTATATACACTGCATTTCCACTTAACTTTCCGGAACTGAGCAGGGCAAAATAAAGAGTATCATTGTCTTTTGATCTGTCCCTTCGGAATGCTGGGAGCCTGCTGTATCCTACTATCTGTATCCTAATGTCATACATTTTGGCCTTGAGGCAGGAGGGATTAGCGCTCTTCTGTCCTTCTATCTGCTAAAAAATTTCAGATCTGCAATAACTGCTGTCCTTCCGGATGCCAGTCACTGCAGTGTCCTGTTCTGCTGACACCTCCAGCAGAGTTACATTGAAAGGGTTGACAAGATCCTTGAAGTTTGCCTATTATTTTACTCTGCACCCTCTTCTTGGCTTTCACCATCTCTGACTCAATTTACAAAATACATATTGATTTCTTCTTTATTTTTCCTCTGTAGTCATCACATTCCGTGAATGCGGCTTCTAGGAAAAACCAGCAATTTGTCTTGTAATGTGGAAGCTTTGGCCTGTTCCTGAGCTCTTTCTGAAGATTCCCCTGAGCTTTCCCTCCCCAACCTCATCCCCAAATACTGATGAATGGTGACATTGTCCTCCCCCTGTTCCGCCCCACACAAAGCTTTGCATTGGTAGCAGGTGAAAGCTGGGATTGAACTGGGGGCCAACAAACTTTGGGAGGGAGCCAGTCCATTGAGGGAAAGCGCAGGGCCCTGCCTGCCCCACCTCTACTGCTCTGTCTGAGAAAACACATGCATGCCTGTGATACGTGTAAGGATTGCTGTATACCATGGCTAATTTTCTTTACATGGTTATAGTATATAGAAAGCCAATTCACTTAAAAATAATATTTCAATTTTGTTTTGGATTTCTTTATGGCAAGTTGAATCACCCACTTGACTCATATTAAGGATGCTATTTCAGTTTTATGACACCATAGGACACTTTAAATTGGAATATGGAGGCTGTCATGACTGACCCAACCTTTTGGAAATGCTAACTGCCTGGCTGTCATGCTGATTGCGTTGCTTCAGTACGTTTTGAGGCAGTGTCCTGGCACAAGTATGCAGATCATGGGTTCTGGCTTTCAAATCTATATTCAGAGCAAGGCCAGATTTTATTTTTTTGCCTTCCTATTCAGCTGTACATACTCATCTTCCCTTTGCTCCTCTCAGCAGTGGGGGCAAAGAGAAACCTGGTACTTCCAGATAAGAGGCAGCATGTGACTCTCTTTTCTTCCTCCCATGTGACTCTACTGATGCTTGATGATTGGCTGCTTAGACGCATAGTGCCTTCATATGAGGATGGGATGAGAGTTCTCTCTGTGTAGACCAAGACTTGGAGCTTACACAGGCATCTTGTCTTCAAATTCAGTAGCTGAGCAATGTGGCAAGCAGCAGAGGGAAGCTGAGTATTTGCAATTTTGGGGAGGAACAGCAGCAGACATTTGACCAATCAAGCCTTCAATTTCACAAAAAAATGTTTTTGTAGCCAAGAATTTTCTTTTCTTTCCTGATCACAGCTCATGCTCGTTTCTTTTTTGATTATATTTCTTGCACAATTCTCCCATCATTGATTAGAAATTAATTCATTTTTCAAAAATTTACAACATGCATGATCACTTAAATTTGATGGTCGCACGAAAATCAACCGTTTCTGTGGCCCACTAATGGTGTGAAATTTGATTGAAATTTCTTAGAATTTCTAAATTCAAAAGAAAATTATTTCGGAATTCGACCCATGTATGGCCGGCCTTGGCGATTTTGTATCATCAGACTGATCACATACTCATCCTGAATGGGAGGGTCTGATTCATTATAATATGCTCGTACACTCTCACTATTCTAATGAGGAAAGCTGCAGAGTCTGCATCTATTTAGAAGTGATTAACTCTTTGGAGAGTATCTCACCAAAACTTACATTTTTATTGCAGGGGGTTCCCAAAATTTTACTTTTATCTTAGAACAGATTTCTGGGAAAATCAACGATCCAATCACATAAGCAGGAAATTACATTTTTGGAAACATTCTGTACACCAGCTGCGCACAGAACATCTCCAGGTTGTCATATTGCATTGAATTTTACAGAAAATTACAGCGCTATAGAATGAAAAAAAAGGTAATATTCAATAACATTAAATTACAATATGCCCTGGGTAGCCATTGTATGTGCTATATTTTTTTATATTTGCTATATTTTTCTTCCATGAAAGTGTAGTTACCCTTTAAGTTAACCTGTTGCTTTACCCTGTATGGGCAAAACAGGAAAGACTAGTACAACAGTCTGAATATGCAGTCGTTATAGAGGAAGGTACATAAATGTTACCTTTTAGTCACCATGTACACTGGGCGTTTTAAAAACGCCAGTAGAGTCAGCTGTATAAAGTCATTTTCTCCACATTTTTTTAGCGTTTTTGCATTAGTGTTTTGTCACGTTTAGATGCGTATTTCCGCATTTGCATTTTTTAGCGTTTTTTTACACTAAAAAATAAAAGTTGGACTAAAAAAATGCCAGTCTGCCAAGTTTTACTGCATTTTGCCCCATTTACCCGCATTTATCAGCATTAGAGTGTTTTTAATGCTAAAAAACTCCTTTTCCAGCCAAAAAACTCCCCTGCCAATAAAAAAAACGCTGATTAAACCCTATGTGTGCATGGACATATAGGATAACATGCTGGGGAGTTTACTAGCTGTAGAAAAAAATGCCAAAAGCCAAATACAGCCGCTGTAAAAACATCCAGTGTGCGTGAGGACTTACAAGCATAGTCCATTACTACTGAACAGCACAGTATCTGATCTGTCTTCAAGCAGATGAGCAATAGTCTATTGAATGCTAACTAGGAGACATGTTAGCTGGCAGCTGAGAACAAAGTTCTGCGCAGAGATACACTGCCATTCTGTTAATATGTAGCACTTTCTCTAATTTGACAGGTAAAATTATTTTTTTTCAGATTCAGACAGGTCCACTTTAACCTAACTAATTTGCAGTGGAAGCTTTCAAAGTTGACAGTACCCACACACTGTGGAAGAGTCTTGTAAAAATGGGGTTCACATGCCAACACGGTATATAAAGGGTTCTTGGATGTTACAATTTTTTATGGTTAAAAGAATCATAAAATAGTTGAAGGAGAGTTCTATAGAAGAGAATCTATCCAGTAACAGACAATGGGACTTCCTGGACTATTTGGTAAAAAGTGTAGCTTCAGAGTTGGTGCAGGGAGTGCGGCTGCATTAACAGGAATGGAAGTCCACCAGGGACTGCAGGTGAAGGAAAAGTAACATGCACTCAGGCATTGGAGGTGTGATGCATGGGCATCAAGGAAGCCATACTGGTGCCATGCACCTCCGCAGTGTGGGCCTATTTCTCAAGCCAGACAAAGAATGTATATGTGGCTGTCTGTGTCTTCCACTGGCAAAGGACATCCAGAGGACATTCTGGATCTTACTTGAAAGTAAGTTCATTGTTCATTGTAACTACAAGTTCATTGTTCTTGAGATGAAGATATACAGTGAAGGAAATAAGTATTTGATTCCCTGCTGATTTTGAATGTTTGCCCACTCACAAAGAAATTATCAGTCTAAAAATCGAATGGTAGGTGTATTGTAACACTGAGAGACAGAATAGCAACAAAAAATTCAAAAGAAATGCATGTTCATGAGAGAAGTAAGTATTTGATCCCATTCACAAAACATGACTTAGTACTTGGTGGCAAATCCCTTGTTGGCAATCACAGAGGTCAGACGTTTCCTGTAGTTGGCCACCAGGTTTGCACACATGTCAGGAGTGATTTTGGCCCACTCCTCTTGGCAGATCCTCTCCATGTCATTAAGGTTTTGTGGCTGACGTTTGGCAACTCGATCCTTCAGCTCCCTCCACAGATTTTCAGTTGGATTAAGGTCTGTAGACTTGCTAGGCCACTCCAGGACCTTAATGTGCTTCTTCTTGAGCCACTCCTTTGTTGCCTTGGCCGTGTGTTTTGGGTCATTGTCATGCTGGAACACCCATCCAAGATCCATTTTCAATGCCTTGACTGAGGGAAGAAGGTTCTCACCCAAGATTTGATGGTACATTGCCCCGTCCATTGTCTTTTTGATGCGGTACAGTTGTCCTGTCCCCTTGGCAGAAAAACACCCCCAAAGCAGAATGTTTCCACCACCATGTTTGACAGTTGGGATGGTGTTCTTGGGGTCATAGGCAGCATTCCTCCTCCTCCAAACACGGCGAGTTGAGTTGATACCAAAGAGCTAGATTTTGGCCTCATCTGACCACAGCACTTTCAACCAGTCCTCCTCTGCATCATTCAGATGTTCAGTGGCAAACTTCAGATGGGCCTGGACATGTGCTTTCTTGAGCAGAGGGACCTTATGGGCACTGCAGGATTTCAATCCTTGTTGGCATAGTGTGTTACCAATTGTTTTCTTGATGACTGTGGTCCCAGCTGCCTGGAGATCATTGACAAGATCCTCATGTGTACTTCTGGGATGATTCCTCACTGTTCTCATGATTATTGACACTCCACAAGATGAGATCGTGCACCAGACCTAGGGAGACTGACAGTTGTTTTGTGTTTCTTCCATTTGAGAATGATTGCACCAACTGTTGTCACCTTCTCACCAAGCTGCTTGGTGATAGTTTGGTAGCCCAGTCCAGCCTTGTGTAGGTCTACAATCTTGTCCCTGACATCCTTGGACAGCTCTTTGGTCTTTGCCATGGTGGAGAGTTTGGAATCTGATTGTTTGATTGCTCCTGTGGACAGGTGTCTTTTATACAGGTAACAAAATGAGATTAGCAGCACTCCCTTTAAGAGACTTCTGATCTCAGCTTGTTACCTGTATGAAAGACACCTGGTAGCCAGAAATCCTGCTGAATGATAGGGGATCAAATACTTATTTCCCTCATGAACTTGCAAATCAGTGCATAATTTGTTAGACATGCATTCCTATTGAATATTTTGTTTCTATTCTGTCTCTCAGTGTTACAATACACCTACCATTCGATTTTTAGACTGATCATTTCTTTGTGAGTGGGCAAACATTCAATATCAGCAGGGGATCAAATACTTATTTCCTTCACTGTAAAAGTCCTAGGTCATTACCTCAATAACACATCTAGGGACCCAGCAAGGGTGGTATAGATACTACACATGGATCATATGAAAGATCCATTTATATTCCCATATGCATCTGTAAACAATGATGGCTATAAAAGTCCTCCGATCTGGTGATGACTATCAGTATAGGGATTCATGATGATGAAGCTGCTTGCTCGTCCATATTTTATTTTCTTCAGTATAATCTACCAGAATGAAAAGCTCTTATGTTGGGCTCTTACATATTTATTCAAATTTACCATTTGATTCACAAATAAGTGTATATTTTATTTCATTGTATTAAAGAACATATTACCCAGCATTTCATATTCCTGATATGAGCCTGCTGTACCATGTACCTGTATGAAAAAGTATCCTGTTCTCTTTGTATTACTTACTTTGTGTGAAATCCCTGGTGTTCCTGCCTGTCCCTCTGCTTTCCTATTAAAAACCAACCATTCTAAGCCTGAGAGTACAGTGTGGTCAGTTTTGTGGCTGTGCTGGGAGTTAATCAATTATCAGTCTTGTGTTGACACGCCTCCCTCCTGTATAGCCATTTACCGGAGAGATTAGTGTTCTGTTGTTCCTCCTCCCCCAGCTCTCTGAGCTCCTTATGCAGCTGAGAACAGAGATTATGTGATCACTTATAAAAAAAAGAGTAAAAATAAGTATTTATGTTTTTTTTATCTGTATACACAAATATTTTGCCTTTCATTTCTATTTTAAATCGAATGGGTTGTTTTACAAGGTAATGGTTTACATATATGTTAACACAAATTTATGACATTTTCTATTAATTGATAGTTTATGATAGATTATCATTATTGAGGCTCTGTGGTGATCAGAGATGGCCACTCATGGCACTCCTCCTATGCAGGGGCCCAATGTGTCTATGCCATGTAAAACCAATAACCACAAGCGGAGGGTTTCAGGCTGGGACCTATCAGCACACACATAGTGGGTGCAAATATGCAGTCTTCAGGGCGAGTATGAAAGACTCTGCTGTTCTGTACCTGTGAAATAACCATACATTGCTGCTCTCTGGGAGAACACTGTTCCCCGTCTCTCATTAAAACGTAGAATGTAACAATTTCTGTTTTTAGCATTCTTTATTTATCGAAAAAGGAACTGTCAGATTTTGGAAAGCCAGTTTTACAGCGCAATATTCAGCATTCATATGAAAAATAAATATAGAAAAATCTATTCCAAAAAGTAACCTCTTGTTTGTGAGATTATACAAACCAAAAGAAAACATAAGCAGTGGACTTCAATAAAGTAATAATGACACTTTTCTGGTGGCATGGCCATTTTATCATGGTTTGCGTGTCATTTATGAAAGCTTTGCACCAGTTTTGGCATCAGTCCTGACATGTGCACCAGATTCAGGTAGTTCTTACTGCCACCACTATTAGAATCTAAGTGTACAATCCAAACGCACACGTTCCTGTGTTAAAAATGGCTGTGTGTATAAGTGGGTGCTGCAGCGACCGTTGGCTGGAACTGAACAGAATCAGCAAAGGAGAATGTCACCAGCACACCGAGGATCACCAATATGGGTCCAAACGTTTTATTGAACAATCACATTGTTACAGCAAGGCAACGTTTCGAAGTCTCTCAGGACCGCTTCATCAGGCATCTGTCACATGCCTGATGAAGGGGTCCTGCAAGACTCCAAAATGTTGCCTTGATGTCGCTATGAATCTGCAAGATTGTAAAAGAATTGCCACCAGTTTGCATATATCAGTGCTCAGGGTGGGGCATTTTGTGCTGGGAAGCTGTTATGGATTTAACAGCTTCCCGCATAGGGCTAGTGAATGCACGGATGTGGGTGGTCACCATCTTCCTAACTACTGATGACTCATCACCATCTTTGATCAATTACTGGCCAGGCGATTCCCCAGCCCACAGCTGAAAGGCAACAAAGGGGCTGGGGATGCGTTCTCATGTCATTACCAAAATATGGCAATGGTTATATTTGAGTAAGAATAGGAAACTCCCACCCTGCAGCTGAATGGGCCTTTTGTTGCCATGGTGGTTGCACAGTCAACGGCATCATAGCAACCTATGTACTTCCAAGCCTGAACATATACTGTAGGCAGGTGTGTCTAGTATATGGGCACTCCAACCTCAGAATTGCCTCCCACCATGCCTCCAAAAAATTAATGTACATGTCTTTTAGAGTTACATTTGTCATAGGCACCAACTTTTGTTGTGGGAAAGCACAACAGAATTCTAAAGAGTATTGTAGACACTCTTTACTCATTAATCAGAATTCAGATTTTATTTATATAAATCATTAATTATTTCATTTAAGAAACTGCATCTCAGTCCTTATATACCAATTGTAAAAGAACACAGTTTAAAAACCTGGATGTAATGTACAGCGCTGAGCGAACCATTGGCGCTTTATAAATACTGTATAATAATAATAATAATAATAATATATCACCATAAATGAATCACCACTCCACATTCCCCCACGTCTCAATGTACCAAATGTCATCAACAAATCCATTACAGTTCTTTACGCAGCATGTCAAAGGTGGTACAAAGTCCTATAAAAGGTAAACAATTACAGTGTCTCACTTGACGTCTCACTTTGAATAATATAATTCAAACAATAAATTGTTTTGAACTCATAGATCTTGAAAATAATTTTATCAATTTTCTGACAGACGGAACATTTTTACTGCGACAAAGTTTACTCTGAAAGTAATTACACAATATAATTGTTGTCAAAGGCTTGTGATGATTCTATTCCTGGATGTGGCAGATGTATTATGCAGGTACCTGCTAATTGGTATCCTTATCAATTGCAGCATAGCTTCTAACTGTCCCTGATTTGGAGGGACTGTCCCTCTTTTGGAACCAAACCCTTCTGTCCCACTTTACTCCTTATTTGTCTCTCTTTTTGATCAGATGCATGGACCTCTGAAATGTATTATATAGTAAATAGAAGTGTTGTACTGCAGTGTTAAACTGTACATCAACATCAAACCACTAAATTATTGAATTTGTTTGAAATGCAGGTATAAAGATAAAGTAATGGTGAAATAAAAAAAATCACTTGTGGGGTTAACCAATCATTTTTGAATATTAATTCCTCATTGTCCATTGCAGGTATGTCCGTCGTCTACATAACTCATGCCAGCCTTTTTCAACCTGGGTTTCATGGCACTCTCGGGTGCCTTCTGGGTTCCTCAATGGTGCTTTGGCAAATTGCCTAAAAATTGCCCAAAAATTGCCAACAAACCAGCGAGTGGATCATGCCTGCGTTTTTTAACACAAATCTGCAGGTTTTTATTGTGCAGCATTATACAAGATCTATCCAGAAAAAGTCCACCCGTTGTCAATATAATGAGAATGGTTTGTGGAACATTGATATAGCCTGGCAGCATGCGTGAACATTGACAACTTAACTTTACTAGTCAGTGGGGGCACTGGAGGCTCTTGAGTGAGCATGTGAACTGTGTTACATTCAAATTGACTGAGCGAGTAGAGCAACTTATCTGCATCAAATTTTGCTTTACGCTTGAACACTCCTCTGCAGAAACTATTTGGATGATTCAGAAAGCTGTTGGGAACAATGCAATGAGAGCCAAATAAAAGTGTGGCACAGACTCTTCAAAGATGGTCGAGAATCCGTTGAAATCTGTGAAACTAATGTTAGGATGAAACTTACAACATACCAAACAAACATACAACATGGAGTCAGATCATATTCATATTGGACATTTTGAGGTCTGCCTTACATGTTTTTCGTTCCTGAGTTCCCATCTGTTATTTTCATACCTATCAGATGAGAAAGGCAGACTGGTCTCATGTCATGTTGACTGTTTTTACTCCCAAAGTGATGGATGACTTCCATAAACAAAACCCTGACTACTTACGAGACCTTCCCATATTTGTATATCAAAATATAATTATTTTTGTACTTCATTAGTAGTGTGTTAATTCCCCCATCCCTTGTCAAAGTGGCCCAGATGTAGTCTAATGTTGAGGTTTCCCTATTTAAACTGAGTGTCTTATATTCATAATTGTCACACAGCCTATATCAACTTACTCTCAGTAAACCTAAGAGAGACCAACACACCTGACAATGTTGAACGTGTACGGACTGCAATCAACAAGGATCGATGACTGACAGTGTGAGAACTAGAAGCTGATCTGGGGATTACAGAAACTACAGGTCCCAAGTTGCCTACTTTGAAGGGGACTGAGGAGTCATTGTTCTTTGTACGTTTCTTGTATCTGGTGTATTCTTCAATAAATGTCTCTATTTTTCATATTATTTGGCTGGATACTTTCCGGACAGACCTTGTAAACTTGAGCACCATGTGAGCCAGTCACTGGCTAACAACCATCGACATCATTTGATAAGGAGAATGTGGGGCATCTGCACAGCATCATGGTTAGCCCCTTCTCTGCCCTTCTCTATCAGCACTGGGGTCAGGTTAGCAAAGAGAACGAGACAAACTGAGGGGAAAATAAATTGCTAGAATACTAGTCAGTACCTGTATGCAAAGGTGGAGGAATAAATCACCTCTAATGTTGGGTAGCTACTTGTGTGAATGCTGCTGCGATGTGCAAAACTATTAGTTTTGTTCTTTTACATTTTATAATGAGGGTGCCTTGGGATTCTGCATCATTTTAGCGGGTGCCTTGACTGAAGAAAAGGTTGCGAAACCCTGCCTTATACTAAGGTGTCCCTCTTTCTCAGCTCAGAAAGTTGGGAAGTATGATTGCAATATACACTCACCGTCCACTTTATTAGATACACCTTGCTAGTACCGGGTTGGACCCCCTTTTGCCTTCAGAACTGCCTTCATTCTTCATTGATTCAACAAGGTGTTGGAAACATTCCTCAGAGATTTTGATCCATATCGACATGATAGCATCATGCAGTTGCTGCAGATTTGTCGGCTGCACATCCATGAACCGTTGATACAAGGCAGGATGGATCCATGCTTTCATGTTGTTCACACCAAATTCTGACCCTACAATCTGAATGTCACAGCTGAAATGGAGATTCATCAGACCAGTCAACATTTTTCTGGTCTTCCATTGTCCAATTTTTGGTGAGCCTGTGCAAATTTTAGCCTCTGTTTCCTGTTCTTAGCTGACAGGAGTGGCACTTGGTGTGGTCTTCTGATGCTGTCGCCCATCTGCTTCAAGGTTTGACATGTTGCATTTAGAGATGGTATTCTGCATACCTTGGTTGTAACAAGCGGTTATTTGAGCTACTGTTGCCATTCTATCATCTCGAACCAGTCTGCCCATTCTCCTCTGACCTCTGACATCGACAAGACATTTTCGTCCACATATGTGCCGCTCTTTGAATATTTTCTCTTTTTCAGACCATTCTTTGTAAAAACTAGAGATAATTGTGTGTGAAAATCCCAGTAGATCAGCAGTTTTCCAAATACTCAGACCAGCACCAACAACCATGCCACGTTCAAAGTTACTTAAATCCCCTTTCTTCCCCATTCTGATGCTCGGTTTGAACGTCAGAAAGTCGTCTTCACCACGTCTAGATGCCTAAATGCATTGAGTTGCTGCCAGGTGACTGGCTGATTAGCAATTTGTGTTACCAAGCAATTTTAACAGGTGTACCTAATAAAGTGACTGGTGAGTGTATTCAGTGCTGTTCTTTTCCCCTAACAATGGGTACACGCTCCACACTGATGTGGAGATGATGTTGCATATGCTACAATTGATACAGATACCAAATATTGGGGAGCTACATAGTATGTCCGCCATATCATCACAAGAGTGTGACGACAATAATATAGTGTAAATACTTTCAGAGGCAGACTATGCGGCAGTGAGAATGATGCATCTTTCAGGAGACTGATCATGCTATCCTCAAGGTCTACAAGGACAAAACAATTAATTGTTTGGATTATATTATTCAAAGTGATACATCAAAATTGTTTACCTCATATAGGGCTTTGAATCACCTTCAGTATGCTGTATTGAGAACTATAGTGGAGTTGTTTACAATTCAATAATGCATGCCTCCAGCCCTACTGTGTTCCCAAAAATTGCTTATATACAAGATGACATTATCAGTACTTTGACATGCGTGGAATGTGAAGGGACAATTATTTTATGCGATGTACCAAGGTTTTTAAACTGTGTTCTTATGTACAATATATTTGCTATGTGGGAGAGTAAGCAGCAGTTTTCTACATGATGTATAAAATTTATTGTATTGATTCAATTTATTTTATAGGTTCTATATAATAATTATTGTATAGAACGTCTTGTTTTCCTTTTGTTTTCAGAGTCTCACAAACAAGAGGTCCTTTCAGGAATTAATTTTTCCAGTTGGTAGAGCACCAGAGTCTCCAAACCCTTTTAGGACCTGGTAGTCAGTATATTCGTGTGTATGAAAAAACACCAATCAGTGTAGTTAGGTACTGCTTTAAACATCATTTTGTTTTTTTAATGCACCTAGAGGCATTTGAATTTTTCTTGGTACCAGGCATCTGTAATCCCTGCACAGCAGCACTCAAACTGGAAGTGAGAAGGACAGTATTAGTAGCCAATCGGAGTTCTGCTAAATTCAGGCATACATATTAGATATCGCCACACACCCCAGAGTGAGGTCCATTATTCACAGTTAAAATGATTGTAAACCCCAGGCATGAAATATAAATTAAGGATATACTTGTACTTGTCTGTATTGAAAATGCACAGTGTGATTTCTCTCTGCTGCCTTGTTCCTCTGTTATCTGTATGAGTCACTTTTCCCCACAACAAGAAATAAAAAGGTGACAGAGGAGGAGAGCTCTAGCACACAGCCTGTGTCTGGTATCCTCAGCTTTGCATGTTCTCTGTGTACTGTGTAAAGGGGGGGGGGGGTCTCCTTCCTTCCAATCAGAGCTCAGAGCTCTCCTTACTGAGCTATGTAGTGCGAGACTTCAGCTCCCCACCTCCTTCTTTTCCGAACTGAGAGATCCTGTGTAAATGCTGCAGTTTGAATGGCCTTAGAGGACAGGTGGCTGCAGACAAATAGGTGCAACTTATGCTGGAGCATTTGTTTTATATGTATCACCTGAGGCCAGTCATTGCAATGGATATATGTAAGGGCTTACAACCATTTTAATTTGAAATTGATGACCTGTAAAGGTTCTTAAAGTGCTGACAATGGAGAACTTTTTCCACCATAGTTTCACAGGCGTGCTCAACTTTGAGTCTTGACATATTTGGTTTCTATTTGCTTGATGCAACCACATCTTTTTTTATTTCACAAAATTACTGAGGATTATATTGTGTTTGCGTGCATCATTTTTTTAAATTTCAATTGACAGTACAGCAAATATGTGACACAAAAAAGGGCAATATGAAAAAAAGGCATTAAAAGGGTTACAGTGCAGTATAGGCTACCAAAGCAGGTAATAATATAACAATACAATTGCTGTAATATATATATATATATATCTCTATATCAATATATGACTTTATAGCCACTCGAGTACAGAATATGCGCCGATATGCTGCTCTTAACTTTTTACAGCATGACTCATGTCAGTGATGTCTCGCAGGGCAGAGCAGGGGACATGCAAGGCTGTGATATCATAGGCTGACAATGGGACTGAAAGCATGCTGTACTTTCTTTATCTGGGGAACAGCATGCTGACAACATTACCAGGAGATTTGCCGGTGGCCAGCACTGTTGGCATAAAACAGGAAGCTGAGCTATGCTGAAAATACAGGCAGGATCATCAGTTATACACATCAGAGAAAACCTTAAAAACTTAACATTTTGCTTTTTCACTGTGTTGTGGATTAGGTATTAGCATAGCAAGAAAAGTATTTCAGGTGCTAATAATGTACAGATTACAGTCTTCATGTGAAAAAAATTCCTGTTTGAGGATTAAAGCAGTATGATCACACACACTGCAGCAGCTGGTAACGCTACTAGAAATTCCATCTACTATGTAAGGTATTTGATATTGCTGTTTAATGCAAAGGACACAGTATATCATTACTACCAGGTTTATTGATGGAGAATATATACTTGGCTTTTGGCAGCATATACAGGAAACTGAATAGATTTATTTTTAATAGAAGACACCTTTAGAAAACATATGGTGCTGGGGTTATAGTTTTTCCCATTCCTAGAAAGAAAATTTCAATCTTTCTAACAGTGTTCTTGTGCTGTTAAAGGAAATATGTACTGAATAAAATGTGAAGTTGACATTTCTTGATCTCCTTCTGAAAATACTAGTAGCCTCATGTTTTCCTGCTTTAATTCCTTCATATACTGACCTGGAAGAAGTGCAAAAATTCAGGAAAATCAGATTAAAGTGAAACCTCTTAATCTGCATACTTGTCCCTCTGAACTGGCTCTGAAGGTATTAAAGCCACTGGATCAGTATGACAACCAAGTAACTATATTTTCAGAAGGAGAAGTCAACAGCTTCCTTTTTGTTCAAAGCAAAATTACGGTTTTAAATAATAGCATCCCAACTAAATATTTTAAAGTAACCTATTCCTAACCTAGCAAGTGTGACCACCACTAAGTTCAAGTAATTATCCAATGCTAGACCAAAAAAATGTGAACACCCCTAAAAGAAGGGAGTATAATCATCACTGAGCTTAGGGTCAGTGACCAAAACTAAGTTTAGGGAGAGTGATCAGTTCTAGTACTTGGAAGTGTGACTGCTATTACACCTAAGGAAATTATCAAATGCTAGACCTAGAAACTGTGACCACCCCCTAGAAGAAAGGAGTTTAACCACCACTAAGGTAAGTAACCAATACAAGATCTGGAAAGTGTGACCACCATTAGGATTAGGGAGAGCAACAAATACTAGGCCTAGGGAGTATGCTCAATACTAGCATTCGTAACTACCCCTAGATCCAGGTAGAGTGATGACTACTAGGCCTAAGAAGGGTAACTATTGCCAGACCCAGGAAGAGTGACATCCCATTTGATGACCACTATCACTTTACCCAAGAAATTACACCTTCTATGCCTAGAGAATTACATAGTTACATAGTTAGTCTGGCTGAAAAAAGACAAAAGTCCGTCCAGTTCAAACATAAAAAAAAAAAAAGTTATAATACTATACCCACAGTTAATCCAGAGGAAGGCAAAAAAAAACCCAGCAAAGCATGATCCAATTTGCTCCTGCTGGGAAAAAATATTCCTTCCTGATTCCCCGAGAGGCAATCGGATATTCCCTGGATCAACTTTACCTATAAATGTTAGTATCCAGTTATATTCTGTGTATCTAAGAAAGAATCCAGGACTTTTTTGAAGCAATCCACTGAGCTGGCCAGAACCAACTCTTGAGGGAGTCTATTCCACATTTTCACAGCTCTCACTGTGAAGAAACCTTTTTGTGTTTGGAGATTAGATTTCTTTTCCTCCAGACGTAAAGAGTGCCCCCTTGTCCTCTGTGATGACCTCAGGGTGAATAACTCTACACCGAGTTCACTATATGAACCACTGATGTATTTATACATGTTGATCATATCCCCCCTTAATCTCCTCTTCTCAAGAGAGAATAAATTCAGTTCCTCTAATCTTTCCTCATAGCTGAGCTCCTCCATGCCTCTTATCAGTTTGGTTGCCCTTCTCTGTACTTTCTCCTGTTCCCCAATTGTGAAGTGGTACAGAATGGCTATCACTACAGTTAGGGCTCGTTCACACTTGGCTGTTTTACCAATGCTTGCCAAACGCCCCTATAGCGTTTGGCAAGCGTTGGTCCGGCGTTTGCGGAGCGTTTTTTACCGCTCGGCAAACGCTCCACAAACGCCGCATGCGCGGTTTAGCAGCGGTTGCTAGGCGTTTGCCGAGCGTTAATAACGCCCCACAAACGCCTATAATGCAGTTTGAGTGGTGTTACCGCTCCGCAAACGCCCCGCAACCGCGTCGCAACCGCACTGCAAACGCCGGCCGGGCGTTTGCGGAGCGGCACCATAGACGAGAATAGGAGGCTTCAACGCCTCCTGACTCGTCCGGAGGCGTCCGTTTTGCCGTGACGCAACGCGACGTGACGCAAACACTCCCGTTAGAACAGCACCATGTGCTGTAATGTGCAGAATTGGCAGAGGCGTTTGGGAAGCAGTAAAAACGCTTCCCAAACGCCTCTCTGCCGCCTGCACACAGCGCTAGTGTGAACGTAGCCTTAGAGAGCAGCCAGATTTGCAGTCAATGTAGCCAAGCAGTGACCAGAAAAGGCAGGGGATGAAGAGCCCCATTGCCAACATGAGACCTCCGTTCCACTCAGTTCGTTAATGACACATTTACTGATACCCATATTGCCAGATAATGTTCACCACATTGCAATAGGCCTTTGGATTGTGCATCGTCTAAAGCCATGTGTTAGTCCACAACCCATTACTGTAAGTCATGCCCAATTTGTATTTGAAATCAAACCCCCCAACTACATCTATAAACTGTAAAATGGTCCCTTCAGAAGTCACTTTACTTCAATTAATTTAAGATACCCGGTTAAAGTATAACAGCCCCCCATAAAAACATACACCACTGTACCCAGCAAGTCCACAATTTGTCATATAGTAGAATCATGGACCAACTACTTGTGGATAAAGGGGTACAATGAATTTCCCATGTCTTGTATCCTCAATTACAATACAAAGCCCACATCATGGACGTAACTGGGTACAGAACACTGCTATACACCGCAGGTGTCAACTGTATAAATGAAGACAAATTAAGCTACTCATAATGAATCACGTAACTATATTGTGGATATTTGCAGTGTTGCTGTACACTCAATTATATCAATACACAAAACCAACTTTTCATTGTGTACAAATGTAATCAACAGCCATTTGGACCTTTTCTTTTAACTTGTTTCTACATTTACTGGAAACCCATTACAGAGAGTGGTGGCTTTGTAGGTCAATTGTTTCAGGTTCTGTGTGTAATGCTTTCACATTTCAAATGTTTCTTCTTTGTATCACCTTAGTCCATCACTTCTCAACCAGGGTTCCTTCAGAGGTTACTTGGATGTTCTGTGAGCAGCGTCAGGTTGCCCTCCTGCTTGACCATCAATGTATGGGACACTATACTTACGACCAGTCTAAGGAGGTCCATTTTCTACTAACCATTATTCCAAAGGGAACTTTTTCCTTTGTCTGCTAATGTAAAGGAGCAGTGAAACAACCACCAATCTAAGGGGTAAACCTTTTAGTCATAAGCTGAAACTAGGTATTTATAGCCCTGCCTCTGAGTTTCCTCAGCTGAAGTGCCTGGGGGTGGTAAGTGGAGAAAAGTTGTCGTTTCTGTCATTCTCTTCATTTGTTTTGTGGTTCCTTAGAAAATGGGGCACCAGAATCTACAGTGGGTGCTAGAACACTATTTAAGGCAAGATACCAACTTTGACTTATGATAAGAATGCTTGAGAAGGGTCCATGGCCCTATAACCTATAATGGCACCTAAGATCACCATTAAAGCATGGTGCGTCAACAGGTTTACCAACTGTCCAGAAAGTCCACACTAGTCCATACTACATGCAGGCTGTCTAAAACTGTTTGGAAAAACAGTGATATTAAAACACAGTTTTATTTTCCCAGTGCTCATTATCATATGTTAACCTGATTAAAGCCTGGTATTCACAGCCAATGGCTGTGAACGCTGACCAGTGTGTTCTGGCAGGGGCAGCGGGGAGATCACTGTACTAACATCACATCCTTGCGAGCTCCTTGGTGTGTACCAGGTATTAGTCCTGCAAGTGTAATTATGCAGGACATTGTCTTAGACAACTAAAGTCCCCGCATAATTTACCTTTCAAAATATTCATCCAAACTCAAAGTGCAGGGACAAGTAAATAGATAGTTATTCCCTTTCATTGTTTATGTGCCAACCAAGAGTGACTGCCAAGGCAAAGGATCTGATGACAAAGGAATTTAATTCTGCTGACCCATCAAAAAGTCACTGAGTGTCTTTGCAGAATGACAGTGCTGTGCTCAGTCGCTATATCGGTATATCAATGAATACAGTGAAAAAACAGCAGCAGACATTAGTGTTGATGGATTCATAGATGACTTCCCTGCAGAAGCTTCTTTATGATAGTGACTGCATATTGATTTCTTATAAGTCTCCCTCCAGGTTTATTGTTCCTGCTTTGTATACTTGTTCTGCATGCAGATTTTCTTACTGTGGCATGTTGAAGTGCATGAATGCGTGTAAAACTTACACAGCGATTACAGATTTTAAAAATGCCATTATATGGAGCAATATGTGGTGGTATACAAGGCAATAAGTAGACAAATTCTGCCATGAACACTAGCGAAGTGCCCAATTTTTGCATGTATGAGATCAATAGGTGGAAGTCAAGGTTCATTTGTTCATATGTAGCAATCCCTGCACTAATCAGCGTGACTTACCTTTTAATTTACAGATCTGCAGCTGGCATTATCAATATTTAAATCTTAGTCAATATCTGGGTAGCATTTGTTGTTGGTTGACACACTGCCACTCCCAATGCCACTGCAGCTTAGAATGTTAACTGGACATGGAAGCGTCCAAAGACACCCATGTCTATACACCTTTAACAGTTTTCACCATTTCAGAGTGCGGGAAAGTCCTGTCTCAGCTGCGTCATGTGACTGGAGCCCAGGAGTGGGGAAAAAGTTCATCCTGAACCGCCACTGCCTATCTCTGAGTTCTGACAGGTGGCAGGAGCAGCATCTGCACTGCTCCAGGTACACGATGTCAGAGCCAGCTATTGCAGTACAAACACTCTGGGGTAGGCTGGAGCCCCCCATCCCCTCTCCCCCTTGTCTATGCATCTGGTGCTAGCATGTAACCTTAGAGAATAGCATTTTTCTTCTCCTTACGCACATCAGGTGCCTTTTGTCACTTCTTTGCCAGATAAACTGCAAATAGTGATCTTTAGCATCCACCTGCTTCCCTTGTGCATCCATTACACTGTCATTGCTCAGCTGCACCATGATGTAGGTCCAATGGCTGACAAGTATAGAGAGGGCGACAAACACAGATTCTATTAACTCTAACCACAATAAAAGCAAAACACTGGGAGTATCTCTGATTCTGGCCATATGAGTCCTATAGCACTGTGAATAAAAAAATTGGGGGGATAAAAAGATATTCTGGTCAGTATAAGTCCTGACAGAGGTGGGATGTTCCGAGATATCAGTATCCAGAATGCTATTGTCCACACAATGTTTAGAACCAGAACCTTGTTCATATGAATACAGCCTGGGGCAGCACAGTGGTAAAATGGTTATCACTTCTGCCTGGCAGTACTAGGGTTGTTAAGATATATTTATATATATAAACCTGCACTAATGTAGATAAATGATCAATAATCAAAAATAAAGTGTATAATATATAGCAGCTGATCACAAAAACCCTGATGCTAGACAATAAGCAATAAATACATAAGAGTAACGGTCTGGATAAAAGCGCACAGATGTGTCCCAAAGGAAATAAGTGAATGGTATATGTCAACTATGATTGGTGGGGAAAAAACTCACTGCTGCCATGGTAAAAACACATCGGTTTGTGGGAGGTATGAACAGGAGCCAGGCGCTGTGTAGTTTTGTGATAGAAATAATACACCTTGTATGGAGGTGTGTCTTTAATAAGTCATATGGTAAAACAATAATAAATAACCAGCCTGTGGCTTTAGGAAGCCAGGTTCCAAGATGGACGGCCCGTCCGCTCAGAGGGAAGCAGTGGAGTAGAATGCCTGTCAGTGCAGGGACCACGTTTACCCGACGTCCCAGCGTCCTGGATGACGTCACCACGATGTGGAGAGACAGAGGGGGGGAACTCTTGCTGGAGCCGCAGCTTTAGAAGGAAGAGGCCGGTTGCTGGGACAACATGTTTCGCGCGCATGCGCTTTGTCAAGTCTCAAGAG
Source organism: Staurois parvus (assembly GCF_062004578.1). NCBI lineage: Eukaryota > Metazoa > Chordata > Amphibia > Anura > Ranidae > Staurois > Staurois parvus. Next base: position 160,037 of record NW_028318360.1, on the reverse strand, counting down.
ACTTGACAAAGCGCATGCGCGCGAAACATGTTGTCCCAGCAACCGGCCTCTTCCTTCTAAAGCTGCGGCTCCAGCAAGAGTTCCCCCCCTCTGTCTCTCCACATCGTGGTGACGTCATCCAGGACGCTGGGACGTCGGGTAAACGTGGTCCCTGCACTGACAGGCATTCTACTCCACTGCTTCCCTCTGAGCGGACGGGCCGTCCATCTTGGAACCTGGCTTCCTAAAGCCACAGGCTGGTTATTTATTATTGTTTTACCATATGACTTATTAAAGACACACCTCCATACAAGGTGTATTATTTCTATCACAAAACTACACAGCGCCTGGCTCCTGTTCATATCAAATACATAAGAGTGCAGCTCTTAAAAAAGTGACAAATAATCATAAGACAACAGTGAAAAATGTGCAAAAAAACAGTCCATCCAAAATTAAAGGAAAAGTCCCAGAGGCTGTGATGAAACAAAAGAAATCCAAGAACAGTTGTCGTATCACCAACCACTCATACAGAAGGCTTACCAGAAAGGCATGACCCCCTGTTAAGAGTGGTCAATCGCGCTTTGTTAAACAACCCAGAAAGCCGGTCACTTGAATCCTCCTCCAGATCACCAAAAGAGCAGATAAAGATCTTCTAAACAATGGACCTTAATTAGGGTAGCTAACCCACTCAGGATAAGGCTTGGACTCGTAGTGGGAAACATTCAAAGAAAGAGCGCTCCACATAGTGTAAAACCATAATTACAACATTTATTTATGTAAGCAAACATCATTAGGCATTAATTGGCAAAAAAATCCAAACTTGCCAGTTTCCAAAATGGCCGCCTTTGGTTCACATGTGCGCAGTAGCGTGTGTACTTGGCTTCGCCATACGCGTTTCGTCACAGGTAACATCACCAGGGGCATGCCCACACGCTTAACCATGCTCCTTAGATAAGACCTGAAGCCCCAGAGGATCACACTTGATTGGCTACACTTGACAAGTGAAGCAGGAAGTACACCTGCAGAATAATCAGTCTCTAATCGACTGGGAACATCGTCATCTAGTGTCAGAAGACCAGAGGGCAATTAAAAATTGTGTTAGTCCACCAAAGGTGTGCAAAAATTGGAACAAAACTCCACCCTGTGGTGACAAACAAAAATCATTAAAACTATTAGAGTGCCATCTAATGTTCTTATACAGAACCACAAAAGTTACAATATGACAAAATACGAAAAATTAAAAATAAAAAATTTTAATTAAAAAATTTTATGAAAAATTAAAAATAAAAAAGTTGAAAAAATTTAATTAAAATCAACACAACACAATCAATGACCCCTTCAACCGTAAATGTCCAAGGACATAAATATCGGAAGCTAATCCTCCATGACTAAAGGATCAAACAATCATATACACAAAAAAATTTACATAAATTAGTAATTAACTGTTATTGATAAAGCAGTTAATATCCCACTCTATGTTAAGACCCCACGGCGAATAACTCTTAAGCTGATAAAACCAACTGGTCTCGGCTCTAGAGATCGTTATTTTTGCATTACTTCCTTACCAATCCAGAATATATTTCTCTAAAGCAATAAAGGTGGTACCGTCGAGGTTACTAGGGTACTAGGGTTATTGGCTCAAATCCCAACCACGGCACCACCTGCCCGGAGTTTGCATGTTCTCCCTGTGCCTGCATGGGTTTCCTTCCACACTCCAAAAACATACTGGTAGGTTAACTGGCTCCTGTCTAAGTTGGCTCTAGTATGTGTATGTATAAATGTGATTTAGGGACCTTAGATTGTAAGCTCCTTGAGGGTTAGGGACTGATGTGAATGTACCATATACTGTATGTATGTAACGTGCTGTGCAAATTGATGGTGCTATATAAGTAGCTGTAATAAATAAACCTATGTTTGAACTCCCAGATTTAAATTCTGTAAAGCAATAAAATCTTCTTTGTATGTCCTGGGACAAACTGTAGGGCGGTCCTTAAAGATATTTATTAATTCTCACTCTGTTATTGAATGACTGTGTGTATTCATGCATGCTACCTAATAGAACACAGCTGGTGAAAAAACATTGGATTGAAAAGTTTATATACAGTATTTTAGAATTCCCAAACACTTGAGATGTTTGTGATCTGAGACTGTGGAAATGACAGGTTGCAAGGTAAATATTGAACTATCGGGCTGAGAAGGAATACAGAATGGAACCCTTAAAAGGGACTTGTGCAGTATGTTAACCTTCCCTGAGATAAACTGTATTTTCAAAAATAACTACCCCAAAATTATACACCATTCCTATTAAAGTGGATCGAATCCCAACCACTTAAAGCATATCTATAATTAAAAAGTAAAATCGTATAATCACTTCCAGATTGAATGGCAATTATTTCTAGCCTACACCTATTAATCTGAATGATGTTGGCATTGCTTTGTGAAGATACCCAGACATTAACGTCCTTGCTTTCTGTAACACCTGGTGATTCTACCATGAAGATCCCTGTTCAGGCACTTGCTGTTATTGGGTGACCACTGTCATCCTTTCCAGTGCATTTCCAATGTAGACCATGTGAGTTGGAGACTCAGAGCCAAGGACTGAGTCATGGTCTTCTCCTGCCATGCTGGGACCCAAAGTTGGAGGGACCCATTGTATGCCTACGGTCAGTGAGAGCTTGTGAGAGTCTCAATGCTGAGACTGAGCCTGATCATGAGGACCTTAACATGGGGGCCTGATCGTGAAGACTGAGCCTTCTTGGACAACATAGAGGGAGGGGAGCACAGAGGAGGACTGTGATTGGCTGCTGCAGCAGCAAGGGAACTGTGCTTTCCAACAAGAGCAGTATTCCTATTGTCAAAATGTTTATTATTGTTTTGCAATAGCATGGTGTAGGCAGAGTTAAAGTTGACTAACAATAGCTTTCACTTTGTTCACACTGCAAAGCTACGTGGAGTAAATTCTGACAATCACAGGCTGTGTCACACCCCTCCAGCCTGTGCATATGGCAGGGTGTCTCAACTGGGGTTCCGCAGAACCCTAGAGTTCTGTAAGAGGTCCCCAGGGATTCCTCCACAATCTACCCCTCAGTTGCAAGTGTAACGATTATGCGCAATAGAGACATGGAAGCTGTACGCGACAGCCATCTTGTTAAGGCCTCAGCAATTTTGTTTTTCATGAACAATCATCTTTCAACCCTTCTCTTGAAATGGAGCCTCTTATCTTAAATAAAACACAAATAGAGGCCAGCTCCAGAGCTGTAAACCGCTAATTAGTCTTGGCAGGATGTCTATTTTGCAAAGACACTGTCCTCTGCCCTGTCGTAAAACAATAACTCAGTCAGCCATCACACATGACCTGTTAGGCATTAGGCTCTAGGTATGCAGAGCATGCCATAAAACCTCTATTCCCCATGTAACAATTCATAAAATTCAACAGGTATATATCCGGATAGATCATATCAGGCCGAACCAAACAAGGTCCCACATGACAATGTTAGCACATAGGAAAGGGAAGAAAGCAGTCTCTTTCCTCCTGGGTGACAAAGGTTTGCTGTGTTTGGTATCCCTGGGTTTGAAATATAATTCTGAGTCTTAATCTGCCAGTTGCTAGAATACCACCTGCACATATTGGAGGTTATTAATATTAGTATGAAATTGTAGTTGGGACTTGGTCATAAACTTGGTGACCTCCTAGAACCCATCCCCTAAACCGGATGATTGGTCAGTTGTTCTCAGGCGACACTCCTTTAATATCCTAGAAAAGGACTGAGGGGCCTGGTGAAGGAAGCTCTTGTTTAACATCAATCAAGCAACATCTAATGGACTTGAGAGCCAAGGCAACCTTTTTGCTTGGACAATTGGACTCTGCTAAACCAGGACTTTGCAAGTATTCTGCCTTCTTATCTCCTTTCTTTTATTTCTCTGTTGCATTATTGTTCTCTTTATGTCTTTGTAACATCTTTTTCTGTAAATATTTTAATTGCTCTGTTTTGACCTTTTTAGTAATAAACTCTATTTTGAAAAGTGTTGAAACTGTCTCTAAAGCTTTTAACGCAAACTAAAGAATCCCTGTCTCTGAAGAGTGCTACTGTTTGTAATAATCCTCTGAATATATCTGTCTATGGTGACAGTGTTTATTACAGACGCTTATGATAATATCATAGTGTTATTGCTAGGATTTGTGAGTTTCCTCCTTCTCTGTAAAAAGGTGGTGGTGGCAGTGTGAAGGGTTAATTGCGTAATTAACCTAATCCAGTGAGAATCGCTGTCAGGCTGCTGGCACATAGATTGTGGTCCTGCAAGCTGGAAAATCTTTGTGCAGGGTGCAACTGAGAGTGGCATTGTTACGCAAGTGACAGTGCGGTGCAGGACTGGCTGGTCCTTTGTCACGAGTTGATGAGAAGGACAGGGGTCGGGTGCCGCGTTCCGTTAGGAACGGCAGGCAGTTGATGGGGTAAATCGCATCCCCTTTGCAGATACATGCAGAGCTAGGTAGGGAAGCTGCAGTTCTCTGCTGGCCTCATCTCCTCCCTATCCATCCCAGGTTCTTGTATGTGGTATCACCTGGGATGGACAGGAGAGGCTGGTGGGGCAGCAAGCCAGAAGCGGTCTCATCACAGCCACTTCCCTGCCTAGCTGGATATGAAGGAAACCTTTGCTTCTGTAATGTGCCCTGCTGTGTGCCTCATGTACTGTGCCCTGATGTGTGTCCTATGTAAAATTCCCTGCCATGTGCTCCATTATGTGCTCTTTTCCCATGTAATGTGCTGTGCCCCATGTAATATGCCCTGTTCCCACATAATGTGCCCTGCTGTCATGTAATGTGCCCTGTTCCCATGTAATGTGCCCGCTGCACCCCCATGCAATGTTCCCTGCTGACACCGATGTAGTGTGCCCTCCTGTCCCTGTGCACTGAGGCCTCCTGACCCTCTGTACCCCACTCTGCTGTCCCCCCGTGCACTGTTTATCTCAGGTTGGACCCAGAATTGAGGTTCTGTGCAGAACAAAGCAAGCCCAAGTTTCACATTAAATAGGTACATTTTAATATACTGTATATTCTATTACTTAAAGTGGTTGTAAAGGCTGAAGGTTTTTTACCTTCATGCATTCTATCCATGAAGCTAAAAAACCTTCTGTGTTCAGCAGTGCCCCCATCCCCTTCAATACTTACCTGAGCCTTATCACGATCCAGCAATGTGAATGACAGCCTTGGCTGAGACAGCAAGTGGGAGCCATTAGCTCTCACTGCTGTCAATCACAGCCAGTTAGCAGATGAGGAGAGAGAGGGGGTGGGCCCAAGCTGCGGCTCCATGTGGACACACGAAGCAGTGGGTGCCCCCCTAGCAAGCTGCTTGCTGTGGGGGCACCTGACAGACAGAAGGAGCCAAGAGAGCCTGCGGGGAACCCGAGAAGAGAAGGATCGAGGTCACAGCAGGTCACATGCACATGTCATGTGATTAGCTGTGGCCAAATCACAACTAAGCACAAAAAAAAAAAAAAAACCTGAATGAATCGATGTCATTCAGGTAAATGCTTGCTTATAGCAAAGTTATTCTTTGCTATAAGCAAATTGTGTAAAAAAAAAAAAAAACAACAAAAAACTGATCACTTCCCTAAAGTAGTACAATGTTACTATGGTAACATTGTACTACCGTACTTTGGTCATAGTAAAATATGGAAAAAAAATCTTAAAAAAAGTAATAAAAAATTAAAAATAATACTGTCACCAGTCAGTGTCCCTGTTCACCGCCAGTTATATGATGACGCTGTACTGCACTGGTGATAGTATGTAAAAAAAAAATAGTGAACATTTTTTTAATTTTTTCATTTTCCGAAAAATTATGACAAAAAAAATACAACTTCAAAAAACTCGCCATGCCTCTTATGAAGTACGTCGGACTGTCTACTCTGCAAAAAGGGGTCATTTGGGGGATATCTGTACTGTTCTGACATTCTTGGACCTCAAGAAATTAGATTGGCTGTCAGTACTTCAGGATTGATCAATATTCAGATCTATACCATAGTTTGTGAACTCTATAACTTTCCTACAAACGAAATAATACATCCTAATTTGGGTTATTTTCACCAAAGACATGTAGCAGAACACATCTTGGCCTAAATTTATGAAGAACAATTATTTATTTGTAAACTTTTATAACAGAAACAAAAAAAACGTGTTTTTTTTTCAAAATTTTTGGTCTTTTTTTTTTAATTTAGCAAAAAATAAAAACCCCAGTGCTGCTTAAATACCACCAAAAGAAAGCTCTAGTTGTGTGAAGAAAATGATAACATTTTAGTTTGGGTACAATGTTGTATGACCGCGCAATTGTCATTCAAAGTGTGAGAGCGCTGAAACGTGAAAAATGGCCTCGGCAGGAAGGTGTAAAATTGCCCGGTATTGAAATGGTTAACATTATTATAGGGGTTCCCCGAGATCTCAAACTTTTTGCCAAGGGTTCCTCCAAGGTAAAAATGGCTGGTCTACGCAATTTAGGCTGCAGTAGGGACAAAGACAAGGAGGGAGAGACAGTGAACAGCAGGTTCAAGCAGATTTTTTGCAGTCTACACAAAGAAAATGCTGTAGTGGCAAAGTGAGTATGAACATAATGTGACATAGCATGAATAGACAGTTTCTATTGATTTGGGTTTAATGAGTTTAATCCTCTGTTCCCCAGGAGGAATACGGTAAATTTTTCAGTTGTTCCTCATATCTCCTAGATTGTAAGCTCAAAAGAGCAGGGCCCTCGATCCCCTCATGTTTTTTCATTGTATTGTTGTTGTTCTGTCACATGTTCTGTCCCCCTTTGTAATGTACAGCGCTGAGCGAACTATTGGCGCTTTATAAATACTGTATAATAATATCTGAGGTCCTCCAGCCCCTTTATTAGCTGTGTTGCCTTTATCTGGACTCTCTCCAGCTCAAGCACATCTTCCTGAGGATCAGAACTAGACCTAACCAGAGTTATGTAAAGTTTTATCTCTTGAATAAATACCATTTTAATGCATACTAATAGTCTGTTAGCCTTGTGTGCTGCAGCTTAGCATTGCATGCTATTGCTGAGTCTCTGATCTACTAGGACCCCCAGATCGATTTCCATCCTTCATTCCCCAAGAGCTTCTCCCCCTAGCGTGTAGCTTGCATTCATATTTTTAGCTCCCAAGTGCATTACTTTACATTTTTTTCAATAGTAAACCTTATCTGACATTTAGCTGGCCACCAATCTGTTGCTATATCATGTTGTGAAATGATTGCCCTGCTTAGCTTTGTATCATAAGTAAATGTAGCTCCCTGGTCCTAAATTGGAGCTACTATGCAAATTTAGCTTTGGTTGGGCTATATTTGGCTTTCCCCTAATCTCAGTTGGGTTGTGCATTTCTCACTGCTGCCAGTAGGTGTCACTGGTACCAACAGGTCATAGTATGAGATTGCACAAACAGACTGAGTTATGAATATTTATATTTCTTCCTGACAGCCCAGTAGGAGGTTCTATGGCCATTGGTATGTTCTGGGAGAGGATATATATGGGGTGGGCCATGTGCTCTCTCTGTCTTGCTTCAGGCCGAGGCCTGAAGAGGTGCTGCTATAGAGGTGTCAGTGCTAGCCAAGAAACCTGTCTGGGCCTACCTGTTCTGAAGCGGTCCTGAGGCTGTCCTGCCCGAGGTGGAGGAAGCGGAGCCAAGGTGAGAAGATCCAGGTGAGGCCCCTTGTTGGAGAGAGCCGGAATGAAGGATGGTCTCTCAGAAGGGTCTGGTGACTCACATGGAGGACGCAATATACTGTTGCCGGGTCAGCTTCAAGGTTCTGATACTGAGAAGCTAGAATTTGTTCTGAAACCAAGAAACCTGTAAGTGATCTGCGTGCATGGCATCTGAAACCCCCAATCATCTCCTTCCACTTTCTTTCAAGTTGAATGTTAAAGCTTTAAAAAAGACCTAAAGTGACTGGCGCCCAATTTCTGTTCTAATCTCCTCTCTATAACCATGGACTTAGCCCTGGAGTAAATGCTAGCTCTCTCCCTTCCCTTTGGAGGTACTATCCTGTCTTCAGGGGAGTCAGGGGGCACTACACTAACACTAAATATTTAAATATTTATTCCAACCTCTATATCATTTATGAACAAGTTAAACAGATTTGGTCCCTGGGGCATCCGTTCACAACTCTAGAGCATATGCCAATAATCACTACTCTCTTGATGTGCTCCTGCAACCGGTTGCCTATCCAGTTACATATAATATCATCAATGTCAAAAGACCTTAATTTGTAAATTATAGTTTTTGAGGTACTGTATTAAATGTATCAAATGAGTAATACCTATCCTCCACTGGCTTAGTGGCTTAGTCAAGGACTAGTGCTTGCAGGTAGGTTGCTGGCCACCTTGATGGCTTTGTGCTTAGGATTGCCTCCACAACTTTCGATTCTTCAGACTGTCTATAAGTTCTTTCTAAGAAACAACAGCAAAGAATACTGGGCACAACTGTTAGGATAAAATGGAGTTTATGAGTCATTTCTTTCAAAGGCATTTTAAAACAAAAGGACGGCAGCAAAAATGAAATCAGAAGTCCATGTGAAGCTAATGGACTTATTCTACAAAGATGTAGAGTGCAATGATAATGTACAAAGTGCAATAGCGTCCCCAGTTAACAGCAGCCACATAAAACAAAGATGTGTTGTTACTGTTAGGTCTATACATGTTGTATACTTGGCCAAACCAGCAAGGGAAAGCTATTGCTGGTCCGTATTGATTGGACAAGCCTTTAGAAAATGGCCAGCTATTTGATTGTCATACTAAATGAAAGATGGCTTTGTAGACATGAGCTGCACTGTGTTACCCAAGAGACAGCTGATAAAGAAATGCCTGGAACATACACAGCCCCCATATAGGGATCTATAAGTGTGAACACTCCTGATAAAATAACAGGGCTATTAACCCATGCAGGGACAGAACAATGGAGAGCTAAGGAATCCATACAAGGCAGACCTTGCTATAGACATAGGCATGGTTCCCCCCAGGCTTATTGTATTTAACAATACATTTCCATTGAAGTTTGAAAGAGTCTAGAGAGGCAATCTCGGAAGATACAACAGTGTTTATGCCTGGTAAGGTCTTGCATCACATTTTCCCATGATTGCCACTAATGCTGCAATGAGGGTAAACAGGGAAGGGGCAGTGTGGGGGCTCTGAATGTAGGGAGGTTGAGACTGGCCTAATTAGTATAAATACTGCACATTCCAAGATGTCAACATTGAAGAAAATCTGTTACAAGTGAAATAAGTCCACAATGCTATAGGGTGGAACAATGTGGAATTCATTTTCAGCCATTTTTTCTGCCATGGTTGATACCCAGCAGTAGAAACCAAGCTATTCTTGCACCTAGCATTTGCATTCTGAGCCTATGACACATCACAGAGTCAAAAGCTCTGGACAAATCCACATACCTAGACTCTGATGAATATGTTCCAGAAAGATCTGGAAGGTACAAAGATCTGATTTACTTGTGTAAAGTGCGGCTGAGTCCAGTGTCACTTCACACTTGTGTAAACCACATCTAGAGACTCCATGAAACCATATCTAACCAGTGAACTGCTGCATGTCCAAGCTCCAATTACCTGGCTGTCGTTGGCTGCAAATTTTCTGAGACACTGGCCTGTAAATATCTGCAGATTAGAATGTCAAAGTGAAATCATTGTTCATCTCGTTCATACTTATAAAGGCTAAATTATTGTGGATAACGGGAAATGAAAAATTATCGGCTACTTTGAATGACAAAATAAGTTTATTTGACAAAACACGGATTCCCATCTCTGGTGAACAATAAATCGATGTTTAATGTTGGAACAGACAGAGATAATTTGTGCATTTCATTTCATGACTTTCCTTTTCTTCTTTTTGCTCTTCTTTCCCTTATTTTCCCCTCTTCCTTTCTTTTTTTCTTTGGTTTATGTAAAGTAAAACATATGCTTCCAGTATATTGAGGCTTAGTACTTCAATGAGGGCAAGGAACAGTTTATGACAAAACTGAATACTTTACACTAGTGTAATGGTTGTGAACATGGAAAAGCAAGAAGAATTGATTGTTCTAAATCTGTACTGAATGTTTTGTTGGTAACAAGTGTATCATTGTTACTTACAATAACAACAGTAAGAATCAGGGGCGGACTGACCATTTGGAAACTCAGGCACTGCCCGGGGTCAGTAGGGGGCCCCATGAGATGCCCCTGGTACCTTTTTCATAGGCTTTTTTGAGTTTGGGCAAGGACACAGGGGCCCCATGATCCCCTATTGCCCGAGGGCCCCATGACTTGTCAGTCCGCCCCTGGTAAGAATTATTGGAAAATAATGTCAGAGTGGAGTCAGAACTCTGACCCACTAATCTTATGAGAAGTCCAGTCCAATTTCCAGGCCAATCTTATGAAGTCCACTTTTTGGTAGGTTGTGGCGCATTGGCAGCCTATCCAAAATGAATGGGCAGCCCAAAATGAATGGGCAGCCTTAATGCAAAGAACATTCATTTTAAAATAAAAATAACAAAAAGTATATGTGGTAACAGCAGTGTAAAGGGGCACATACAGTACTGTATGTCTAAACCCAAAGGTTTTTTTTTTCAGTTTTGTGCAGAGTGGAGAAGGGTTAAAACTTCATTCATGCAGACCAGATTTACAATTTTCTTTCTATACTGTGCCTCCCACCCCCCAAAAAGTTGTAGCGCCCTCTAGAGTACCTAATTGTTAAGAGAAGTTACAGGCTTGCTAGAAGCCTGGGTTTAGACAGAGGGTTAATTCAGGTTAAACTGGAGATCTCTACAGGTCAGTCCTCTGGTTCTTCCCCCTGCCCTAGAAACCTGGAGAAGTTTCTAGAAGTCAGTAGGCAGAGATGAGGAGGGGCTGATCTGCATTGTTATGGGAGTCTGACCAATCCCAGGCAGGAGGCCTGGCAGTGTGGCAGACCAGCCCATAAATATGACAGAGCCTGGCCAGCAGGGGGTCAGGTGGAAGATGGAGTGCTGAGGAGTGCTGCCGTGTAACCTGGGAGAAGGCCCGGAGAAAGAGGATTCTGCCTCCAGGCTACAGGAAAGCAGAAGGAGGGAGCTCCACTGCCCTGCAGTCCACCGGGAAATGACAGCCTGCATAGCTTGGACAGGAACCAGCCCAGCAGAAGGCCTGAAAGCAGTTCTATGTACAGATGCAAAACATGGACAGTGTGAGTACCTCTACACCCCCAGTGCCTATAAGGGAGAGGTTTGCTAGATGCAGGTTCTTGACAAGTCTTCAGGGGACAGTTTGTTGCTTACCCAATCCCTTGTCCTTTGAACATATACCGTACCCAGGTGGGCTGGTATTTTGTTCACAAAGGGGACTCTGAGCTCCTTTGGTGCATAGTTGCCAAGTGTTTCAGGTTTCACAGGGCAGCCCTGGGATTTTTGACCGTGTCCTTCAAGTCTCTGGCCCACGGGTTGTCTCTGGACACTTGGACTTTGCAGAGTGTCACTGAGTTGTTGGCACTAGAACATTATCTGCATTTTAGCAACACTAAAATACTGAGATACTTGTACTAATAGAGTGATCTTTGCAGGAGTAGTGCTCAGGTAAGAAAACACTGAACTGCAACCACTGACACCAATGCTAGAATTTATTGTTACCCCACTGTCACCAATGCAGGTGGTACTTATTGCTCCCATTGTCACTAACAATGGGATTTTTTTAATTCCCACTTTCTCTTCAGCATACTCCCAAGTCCCATTTTGTCTAAAATACAGCAAAGGGATTAGCTGCAATGCTACAAGCCATACACTGTGAAGCAACACCCACTTGATTGACCACTCCCATTTTTTGACCACATCCAAAAATCTTCAGAGAGCTAGTACCTGCACCTATTCTTTGATGAAAAAAATGCCCTGATATGAATTAAAACATACTAAACACAAATGTACACACTGAATACATACATAGTACATTAACACACTACAGTTGTGTCCAAAATTATTCAACCCCCAATGCTGTAAAGGGGTTTAGGGACTATAGTGTACATTTGGAATTGTATTCAGAATCAAATCCTACAAGGACGTTGTAACTACCCAAATGCAACTAAAATGACATCAATTGTTTATGTAATACAGTAGTAAATGGTTCTTATGTGGTTTCTTCATTGCCACAATTATTCAACCCCTTAAAGACTACCACTCTGAAGAACAGAGGTTCATACAGGTGCTTTCCATCAGGTATTGAAAACACCTGTGGATGTCACCGAGCAGCAATCAAGCATAATAAGCACCAATTAGGCAGCTTTAAAATGACTGTGATACTCAGCTCCTTCTAGACATTTACTGGTGTGGTTACAAACATGGTGAAGGCAAGAGAATGGTCCAGGAAGACAAGAGAAGAGGTGATTTCTCTTCACAGGAAGGGCAATGGCTATAAGAAGATTGCAAAGATGTTAAACATACCAAGAGACACCTTAGGAAGCATCATTCGCAAATTCAAGGCAAAGGGCACTGTTGAAACGCTACCTGGTCGTGGCAGAAAGAAGATGCTGACTTCGACTGCTGTGCGCTACCTGAAGCGTAGAGTGGAGAGAAGTCCCCGTGTGACTGCTGAGGAACTGAGAAAAGATTTGTCAGATGTGGGTACAGAAGTTTCAGCCCAGACAATAAGACGCACACTGCGTAATGAAGGCCTCCGTGCCAGAACTCCCAGGCGTACCCCCTTGCTGTCTCCAAAGAATAAGAAGAGTCGACTGCAGTATGCCAAAAGCCATGTGGACAAACCACAAAAGTTGTGGGATAGTGTTCTGTGGACTGATGAAACAAAATTAGAACTGTTTGGGCCCATGGATCAACGCTATGTTTGGAGGAGGAAGAACAAGGCCTATGATGAAAAGAACACCTTGCCTACTGTGAAGCATGGTGGAGGGTCAATCATGCTTTGGGGCTGTTTTGCTTCTGCAGGTACAGGGAAGCTTCAGCGTGTGCAAGGTACCATGAATTCTCTTCAGTACCAGGAGATATTGGATGGAAACGTGATGCAGTCCGTCACACACCTGAGGCTTGGGAGACGTTGGACCTTTCAACAGGACAATGATCCCAAGCATACCTCCAAGTCCACTAGAGCATGGTTGCAGAGGAAAGGCTGGAACATTTTGGAGTGGCCATCGCAGTCACCAGACTTAAATCCGATTGAGAACCTCTGGTGGGACTTAAAGAAAGCAGTTGCAGTGCGCAAGCCTAAGAATGTGACTGAACTGGAGGCCTTTGCCCATGAAGAATGGGCGAAGATACCCGTAGATCGCTGCAAGACACTTGTGTCAAGCTATGCTTCACGTTTAAAAGCTGTTATAACTGTAAAAGGATGCTGTACTAAGTACTAAGATTGAATGTCACTTGGGGGTTGAATAAAACTGATAATGCTGTGAGCACAGAAAAGACATTTGTGGTTATTTCATTATAACTGTTATGTTATATTTGTCTGACCTACAAGTGCCTCTTTAATGTAAATGTAAGCAAGATGACTGAATGATCAAAAGCAATGTCAAACTGGCCAAAACACTCAATTTCAGTGGGGGTTGAATAATTTTGGACACAACTGTATATACGCATACACAATCACACACAAACACCTACTAAACATTTATACAGTACTGTACAGTAATCATACACTGAACACTAGAAAGCACACTGAACCCTGCAAAGCAGGGAGATAAAACAATCACATTGATTAGTAAAAGCAACACACATTATACACGTTACACACGTTAACCACTTTCCAGCCAGTATCATTAGTATAGTGACAGTGTATATTATTAGCACTGATCACTTTATTAGTGTCACTGTAGATGTCAGTGTTAGTCAGTTCCCATTCAGCATCAGTTAGTATCAGATTGCCTGCCACACTATCAAAGGTTGCTGATTACCGCCATTACTAGTATAAAAAAAAAATACAAATTCCAGTATATATATCATAGTTTGTAGACGCTATAAAACTTTCACACAAACCAGTAAATATCACTGGGATATTTTTTACCAAAGACGTAGCAGAATACATTTCAGCCTACATTTATGAAGAAATGTGATTTTTTTTTTAATTTTTCTTATTGGATGTTTTATAGCAGAAAGTTAAAAATATAGTTTTGTTTTTTTTAATTTTCAGTCTTTGTTTTTTCATTTATATAATAAAAAATAAACAAATTATTATTATACAGTATTTATAAAGCGCCAATAGTTCGCTCAGTGCTCTCCTCTCCTCCTGTGCCACCATCCCCTCCCTCCTAGATTGTAAGCTCGAAAGAGCAGGGCCCTCAATCCCCTCATGTATTGCATTGTATTGGTATTGGTCTGTCACATGTTCTGTCCCCCTTTGTAATGTACAGCGCTGAGCGAACTATTGGCGCTTTATAAATACTGTATAATAATAATAATAATAATGCATTTATATAATAAAAAATAAACATCCCAGTGGTCAAATACCACCAGAAAGAAGCTCTATTTGTGTGAAAAATATTATATAAATTTTGATAGCTTATAGTGTTGCATAACTGTGCAATTGCCAGGTAAAGTAGCGCAGTGCAGAATAGCAAGGAATGCCCAGGTCGTGAAGGGGGTAAAATCTACCAGAGCTTAAGTGGATAAAATTAATGTCCTCCATAAATTGTATCTATAGGCATTTTTTTTAGTTTTTGAGAGTACTATTGAAGTAATTTCCTTTCACTTCTCTTCTAGTTATCACCAGCGCACGGGTCCCCACAACTTTAACATTTTGAATTTTTCATTACTTTGTGCCTTGGTGACAATTTGTACTGGTGACAATGGTTACCAATAAAAATTGAACGGCTCGCTCCCAGCACAAACATGGGTATGAAAAGTTGTGGCCCCACAGAAGAAGACCCACTTCAGTGAGGCCACATATGTGCGTATACTCATTGTCAATTGGTTAATACAGAACAGTGACCAGGCTATGGATGCTTAAATATTTCCCAGACATCACAGTCATGAAAGGCACCTGCATCTGTGAGCTTGTTTTAGATTTATTTAGCAGGCTCAGGGCTGTAATGTAAAAGTGACATCTGGGTGCCTATTTAGCCACCCAACCAGTTTTACAGAGGTAAGTGTGTGCTGCCCACACTCCCTTCCTTCTCCATGATGCACATTTGTTTTACAATGTCCTTTACAGAGATTAAACTGTGTTTGATTTTGGCAGCCTTGAAGCTGGAAGTTGTGGCCACGTAACCAGTAGACTGAGCACATTGTGTACTCAACCTCCTACAGCAAAGACCAGGAGAGACATTAGGGGTCTGCTGTACACTTTGAGGATGAATTACTCCACAGTACCTACAGATCTGTAGGTGAAGAAGGGCTTTTTTTTAAAGATTACAGGATTTATTATTTAACAATATGTACATATCTGTATGTACAAGGTCTGGCTACAGTTCTTTAAGTAATTCTACTTTGTGCAAGAAATAATGTTAGATTGATAGTTTAGAACATTATCTTCCTTCATTCCAACTCTTTGTTTGAGAAAACCACATTCAGTTGCCATGGGAAAATGGGAAGGGAGGTTATTTGCAATATTTACTCACTAAAACCACTTTAGATTTTTGGAAATAGAAACAATATTCTACTTTATGGCCTCTGTTGCTTTCTAAACATACAATGTTTTGTGCCGTCTGTCAGTGGAACCACATCTGAGCCAGCAGATCTACTGGTTACTTACCATTAGAGATGAGCGAAGTATTCAAAAATTCGATTCGACTGATTCGGCGAATTCGTGGAAAAATTTCGATTCGAGTCGAATATATTCGCTGTGAATTTAACTTAAAAAAGGGTGTTTCTAGGCTTCAGAGAGACTTAATATTAGTGCTGAACACTGTACCTTTAATTTAAATGCCCTTGGAGTCTGCTGGGGAAGAGAAATAATACTGTCAGGCAGTATGACATGCAGATGAGTGCCGTCGATCTTAGAATCACCGCACACTTCACTCATTTGGCCAGTCACGGGGCCAAAACCAGAGTGTGGAGCCACAGTGTGGCGGTGGAGGCAGCAGCAATGGGAGGCCATACAGCACCCTATGACAAAAATGGAAACCACCAGCAGTGTGAGGAGACCTGAAAGTGGCACATGGCAGAGTGTGGCGATAGAGACAGCAGCAATGGGAGGCCGTACAGGGACCCATGACACACTCTGGACCTGGCAGCAGCATGAGGAGGCGGTACAGGGGCCCATGGCAGATTACGGGCCTGGCAGCAGCATGAGGAGTCGGTACGGGGGCCCATGGCAGATTACAGGCCTGGCAGCAGCAAAGGGAGGCCGTACAGGGACCCATGACACAATCTGGACCTGGCAGCAGCATGGGGAGGCGGTACAGGGGCCCATGACAGATTACGGGCCTGGCAGCAGCATTTGGAGTCGGTACGGGGGCCCATGACACACTCTGGACCTGGCAGCAGCATGAGGAGGCGGTACAGGGGCGCATGACAGATTACGAGCCTGGCAGCAGCAACTTGGACAGGAGGACGTTCAGTTTCTGCACCGTCTGGTGCGTGCTCGCAAACTGTTGTCTCTTGGAAACGGATTCCAAGAAAGACTGCTGACGGAATCCGTGAAGAGGAGTAGCAGGAGAAGGAGCATCTGAACGAGCGGAATATGCCAACAAGCGACAACAGGGGCCCATGACAGATTACGGGCCTGGCAGCAGCATGAGGAGTCGGTACGGGGGCCCATGGCAGATTAGGGGCCTGGCAGCAGCTATGGGAGGCCCGTAATCTGCCAGCACCCTATGACAAAAAATGGAACCCACCAGCAGTGTGAGGAGACCTGAAAGTGGCACATGGCAGAGTGTGGCGATGGAGACAGCAGCAATGGGAGGCCGTACAGGGACCCATGACAGACTCTGGACCTGGCAGCAGCATGAGGAGGCGGTATAGGGGCCCATGGCAGATTAGGGGCCTGGCAGCAGCTATGGGAGGCCCGTAATCTGCCAGCACCCTATGACAAAAAATGGAATACACCAGCAGTGTGAGGAGACCTGAAAGTGGCACATGGCAGAGTGTGGCGATGGAGACAGCAGCAATGGGAGGCCGTACAGGGACCCATGAGAGACTCTGGACTTGGCAGCAGCATGAGGAGGCGGTATAGGGGCCCATGGCAGATTAGGGGCCTGGCAGCAGCTATGGGAGGCCCGTAATCTGCCAGCACCCTATGACAAAAAATGGAACACACCAGCAGTGTGAGGAGACCTGAAAGTGGCACATGTTTGGGGCATGATTCATGGCGGATTTAGTCAGTTGTGTCAGGAACTGGTGGTTTGAAATCCAGACTAATCCACGCCTGATTCATTTTCACAAACGTCAGTCTCTCCACACTTTGGGTGGACAGTCGTGTCCTCCGCGGAGTTGCAATACCTCCTGCCGCACTAAACACGCGCTCCGATGCCACGCTACTGGCCGGGCATGACAGCCTTTCAAGGGCAAATTCAGCTAGTTGGGGCCAAAGGTCAAGTTTCGTTGCCCAGTAGTCAAGGGGATTGTCTACCTCGGTTGGCAGGGTGCTGTCCAAGTAGGCCTAAGCCTGTTGTTTGAGGTCCTGCTCCAGGTCCACCTGATGCTGCTGCTGCTGCGGCTGGTTAGTAGTTTCCTCACTGCGCTGGTGAAGAAAGCTACTCATCATCGACTGCAGACTGAGGCAGCCGCTGCTGGTGGAGCTGCCACTGCTCCTACCACCCCACCCCTCCCCTGCTGCCATGGCAGCGGAACGCGAGCGCACAGGGCCCACAGTGTCTGAGGATGGACGTTGGCGCAGACAGGCAGAGACCAGCTGACTACATAGGTGGTTTTTATAGTACGTTATTTTGGCCTCCCTCTCAGCAGGTGTGAAAAAGGCCACCATTTTTGAACGGTAGCGAGGGTCCAACAAGGTGGACAGCCAAAAGTCATCCCTCTGTCTGATGGTTATTATTCGGCTGTCGCTACGCAAGCAAGCGAGCATGCTATGGGCCATTTGTGCCAAGGAATGCGAGGGACTCCCTGCCTCCATCTCCACAGCATACTGCCACGGTGCGTCTGGGTCCTCTGTCTCCTCCTCCTCCTCCTCTACCAGATGCTCCTGCTCCTCCACTCCTGTCCGCTGAGTGGAAAAACCACCCATTTCACTCAATAATTCCTGAGCACCAATGTCCTCCTCTACCTCCTCCTCTTCTTCCTGTCCTGCCCCCACAGGGGTCATGTGGCGTTGAGATCTGTGCGCCACGTCTACCGCACCCTGACCAGCCATTGTTAACAGCATTTGTTCCAGGACGTGCAACAGAGGAATGACGTCGTTCATCCCATAGTCCTGGCGACTCACGAATAGCGTGGCCTCCTCAAAGGGCCTGAGCAAGCGCAGGTGTCACGCATGAGCTGCCAATGGCTGACATCTAAGTTACACAGGGAGTACCTTTATCCGCTTTTAACATCAGGAAATCGGTGATGGCCTTTCGCTGTTCGTAAAGGCGGTCTAACATATGTAGGGTTGAATTCCACCTTGTTGCAACGTCACAGCATGAGGAGTCGGTACGGGGGCCCATGGCAGATTACGTGCCTGGCAGCAGCAATGGGAGGCCCGTAATCTGCCAGCACCCTATGTCAAAAAATTCAACACACCAGCAGTGTGAGGAGACCTGAAAGTGGCACATGGCAGAGTGTGGCTATGGAGACAGCAGCAATGGGAGGCCGTACAGGGACCCATGACACACTCTGGACTTGGCAGCAGCATGAGGAGGCGGTATAGGGGCCCATGGCAGATTAGGGGCCTGGCAGCAGCAATGGGAGGCCCGTAATCTGCCAGCACCCTATGTCAAAAAATTCTACACACCAGCAGTGTGAGGAGACCTGAAAGTGGCACATGGCAGAGTGTGGCGATGGAGACAGCAGCAATGGGAGGCCGTACAGGGACCCATGACAGACTCTGGACCTGGCAGCAGCATGAGGAGGCGGTATATAGGGGCCTATGGCAGATTAGGGGCCTGGCAGCAGCTATAGGAGGCCCATAATCTGCCAGCACCCTATGTCAAAAAATTCAACACACCAGCAGTGTGAGGAGACCTGAAAGTGGCACATGGCATGAGACACTGTGGACCTGGCAGCAGCATGAAGAGGCGGTATATAGGGGCCCATGGCAGATTAGGGGCCTGGCAGCAGCTATGGGAGGCCCGTAATCTGCCAGCACCCTATGTCAAAAAATTCAACACACCAGCAGTGTGTGAGGAGACCTGAAAGTGGCACATGGCAGAGTGTGGCGATGGAGACAGCAGCAATGGGAGGCCGTACAGGGACCCATGACAGACTCTGGACCTGGCAGCAGCATGAGGAGGCGGTATATAGGGGCCTATGGCAGATTAGGGGCCTGGCAGCAGCTATGGGAGGCCCGTAATCTGCCAGCACCCTATGTCAAAAAACTGAACACACCAGCAGTGTGTGAGGAGACCTGAAAGTGGCACATGGCAGAGTGTGGCGATGGAGACAGCAGCAATGGGAGGCCGTACAGGGACCCATGAGAGACTCTGGACCTGGCAGCAGCATGAGGAGGCGGTATATAGGGGCCTATGGCAGATTAGGGGCCTGGCAGCAGCTATGGGAGGCCCGTAATCTGCCAGCACCCTATGTCAAAAAACTGAACACACCAGCAGTGTGTGAGGAGACCTGAAAGTGGCACATGGCAGAGTGTGGCGATGGAGACAGCAGCAATGGGAGGCCGTACAGGGACCCATGACAGACTCTGGACCTGGCAGCAGCATGAGGAGGCGGTATATAGGGGCCTATGGCAGATTAGGGGCCTGGCAGCAGCTATGGGAGGCCCGTAATCTGCCAGCACCCTATGTCAAAAAACTGAACACACCAGCAGTGTGTGAGGAGACCTGAAAGTGGCACATGGCAGAGTGTGGCGATGGAGACAGCAGCAATGGGAGGCCGTACAGGGACCCATGAGAGACTCTGGACCTGGCAGCAGCATGAGGAGGCGGTATATAGGGGCCTATGGCAGATTAGGGGCCTGGCAGCAGCTATGGGAGGCCCGTAATCTGCCAGCACCCTATGTCAAAAAACTGAACACACCAGCAGTGTGTGAGGAGACCTGAAAGTGGCACATGGCAGAGTGTGGCGATGGAGACAGCAGCAATGGGAGGCCGTACAGGGACCCATGACAGACTCTGGACCTGGCAGCAGCATGAGGAGGCGGTATATAGGGGCCTATGGCAGATTAGGGGCCTGGCAGCAGCTATAGGAGGCCCATAATCTGCCAGCACCCTATGTCAAAAAATTCAACACACCAGCAGTGTGAGGAGACCTGAAAGTGGCACATGGCATGAGACACTGTGGACCTGGCAGCAGCATGAGGAGGCGGTATATAGGGGCCCATGGCAGATTAGGGGCCTGGCAGCAGCTATGGGAGGCCCGTAATCTGCCAGCACCCTATGTCAAAAAATTCAACACACCAGCAGTGTGTGAGGAGACCTGAAAGTGGCACATGGCAGAGTGTGGCGATGGAGACAGCAGAAATGGGAGGCCGTACAGGGACCCATGACAGACTCTGGACCTGGCAGCAGCATGAGGAGGCGGTATATAGGGGCCTATGGCAGATTAGGGGCCTGGCAGCAGCTATGGGAGGCCCGTAATCTGCCAGCACCCTATGTCAAAAAACTGAACACACCAGCAGTGTGTGAGGAGACCTGAAAGTGGCACATGGCAGAGTGTGGCGATGGAGACAGCAGCAATGGGAGGCCGTACAGGGACCCATGAGAGACTCTGGACCTGGCAGCAGCATGAGGAGGCGGTATATAGGGGCCTATGGCAGATTAGGGGCCTGGCAGCAGCTATGGGAGGCCCGTAATCTGCCAGCACCCTATGTCAAAAAACTGAACACACCAGCAGTGTGTGAGGAGACCTGAAAGTGGCACATGGCAGAGTGTGGCGATGGAGACAGCAGCAATGGGAGGCCGTACAGGGACCCATGACAGACTCTGGACCTGGCAGCAGCATGAGGAGGCGGTATATAGGGGCCTATGGCAGATTAGGGGCCTGGCAGCAGCTATAGGAGGCCCATAATCTGCCAGCACCCTATGTCAAAAAATTCAACACACCAGCAGTGTGAGGAGACCTGAAAGTGGCACATGGCATGAGACACTGTGGACCTGGCAGCAGCATGAGGAGGCGGTATATAGGGGCCCATGGCAGATTAGGGGCCTGGCAGCAGCTATGGGAGGCCCGTAATCTGCCAGCACCCTATGTCAAAAAACTGAACACACCAGCAGTGTGTGAGGAGACCTGAAAGTGGCACATGGCAGAGTGTGGCGATGGAGACAGCAGCAATGGGAGGCCGTACAGGGACCCATGAGAGACTCTGGACCTGGCAGCAGCATGAGGAGGCGGTATATAGGGGCCTATGGCAGATTAGGGGCCTGGCAGCAGCTATGGGAGGCCCGTAATCTGCCAGCACCCTATGTCAAAAAATTCAACACACCAGCAGTGTGTGAGGAGACCTGAAAGTGGCACATGGCAGAGTGTGGCGATGGAGACAGCAGCAATGGGAGGCCGTACAGGGACCCATGACAGACTCTGGACCTGGCAGCAGCATGAGGAGGCGGTATATAGGGGCCTATGGCAGATTAGGGGCCTGGCAGCAGCTATGGGAGTCCCGTAATCTGCCAGCACCCTATGTCAAAAAATTCAACACACCAGCAGTGTGTGAGGAGACCTGAAAGTGGCACATGGCAGAGTGTGGCGATGGAGACAGCAGCAATGGGAGGTCTCCCATTGTCCCAACATGGCCCAAATAGTCCCAACATGGGCCCCCTGGCCACGCTTGACTTTCTGGCCACATAGTCGACATACGGCTACGTTTACTTCCTCGGGCGGCTTGACGAAAAATTGCCACACCGCCGAGTAGGAAACTTTGCCCCCGATACTCCTCACTGGCTGACTGCTGCTTCCTCCGTGCACACCGGCACCACTACTGGCCGTGGTGGTAGGCTGCAGTGGAGCTGGTGCTCTACTCCGTGGCCGTTTGGCTCCACTGACACTGCTTCCACTGACACTGCTGCGACCCTGCTGCTGTCTCCTGGGCAACCCACCGACTGTTTCGCTCACTGCCAAGCTGCCACCCTCTTCTCCTGATGATGCGGAAGAAATTGCCTGATGACGACGAGGCTGCCAAGTGCGATCAACCTCCTCATCATCAAGTAGGGTCTCCGCCTCACTACTAGCCCCCTCGGCTGCGTCTGGGTCAGGAGACAGACCTGTCTCTAGACCGGCTACCGGGCCACTCTCCTCGCCACTACTTCTTCGCCTAGCTGCTGAAAAGGCGGATGTCTCCCCCCGTTCCTGACCGCCCTCTGTTAGCTCTTCCTCACTGTACAGTGGGGCTGAGCCCACAGCATGCGATACTTCGCTTGGTGAGGGAACACCAAAGGACAGGGGCAGGTAGAGGACACGTGATTTCAGTGGGCTAGGTCCCGGGCCATGCCAACTAACGGTTGTGTCTGACGTACCCACCGACCGTTGGCTGTAGGTGTCAGAGGTGACCTGGGAAGAGGAAGACGACCGAGCCAACCAATCGATGACGGCAGGGTTGTCGGTGGAGACACGACCGCTGGATGACACCGGGAGCACTGGCCTCTGGCTGCGAATAGTGCTGCCTCGACCCCTTCCTCTGCTGCCACGTCTGCTCGCTCCTAAAACATTGCCTCCTCTGCCACTCCTCTGCATGTTGTCTGACATACTCTTTAATTAAACGATTATGTGTCCCTGAGTAACAATTCTGTGTCCCTGAGTAACAATTCTGTGTCTGTGCGAGTAACAATTCTGTGGCCCTAAGTAACAGTTCTGTGGCCCTCAGTAACAATTCTGTGTCTGTCCCTGAGTAACAATTCTGTGGCCCTAACTAAAGTTTCTGTGGCCCTAAGTAACAATTCTCTGGCACTCAGTAACAATTCTGTCTGTCCCTGAGTAACAATTCTGTGGCCCTAATAATGTTTCTGTGGCCCTAAGTAACAATTATCTGGCACTCAGTAACAATTCTGTCTGTCCCTGAGTAACAATTCTCTGGCACTCAGTAACAATTCTGTCTGTCCCTGAGTAAAAATTCTGTGGCCCTAAGTAAAGTTTCTGTGGCCGTGAGTAACAATTCTCTGGCACTCCGTAACAATTCTGTCTGTCCCTGAGTAACAATTCTCTGGCACTCCGTAACAATTCTGTCTGTCCCTGAGTAACAATTCTCTGGCACTCAGTAACAATTCTGTCTGTCCCTGAGTAAAAATTCTGTGGCCCTAAGTAAAGTTTCTGTGGCCCTGAGTAACAATTCTCTGGCACTCCGTAACAATTCTGTCTGTCCCTGAGTATGAATTCTGTGGCCCTAACTAGCGTTTCTTTGTCCCTAAGTAACAGTTCTGTGGCCCTGAGTAACAATTCTGTGTCTGTGCGAGTAACAATTCTGTGGCCCTAAGTAACAGTTCTGTGGCCCTCAGTAACAGTTCTGTGTCTGTGCGAGTAACAATTCTGTGTCTGTGCGAGTAACAATTCTGTGGCCCTAAGTAAAGTTTCTGTGGCCCTCAGTAACAGTTCTGTGTCTGTGCGAGTAACAATTCTGTATCTGTGCGAGTAACAATTCTGTGGCCCTAAGTAAAGTTTCTGTGGCCCTAAGTAACAATTCTCTGGCACTCAGTAACAATTCTGTCTGTCCGAGTAACAATTCTCTGGCACTCAGTAACAATTCTGTCTGTCCCTGAGTAAAAATTCTGTGGCCCTAAGTAAAGTTTCTGGGGCCCTGAGTAACAATTATCTGGCACTCAGTAACAATTCTGTCTGTCCCTGAGTAACAATTCTCTGGCACTCAGTAACAATTCTGTCTGTCCCTGAGTAAAAATTCTGTGGCCCTAAGTAAAGTTTCTGTGGCCTTGAGTAACAATTCTCTGGCACTCCGTAACAATTCTGTCTGTCCCTGAGTAACAATTCTCTGGCACTCAGTAACAATTCTGTCTGTCCCTGAGTAAAAATTCTGTGGCCCTAAGTAAAGTTTCTGTGGCCCTGAGTAACAATTTTCTGGCACTCCGTAACAATTCTGTCTGTCCCTGAGTAACAATTCTCTGGCACTCAGTAACAATTCTGTCTGTCCCTGAGTAAAAATTCTGTGGCCCTAATTAAAGTTTCTGTGGCCCTAAGTAACAATTCTCTGGCACTCAGTAACAATTCTGTCTGTCCCTGAGTAACAATTCTCTGGCACTCCGTAACAATTCTGTCTGTCCCTGAGTAACAATTCTCTGGCACTCAGTAACAATTCTGTCTGTCCCTGAGTAAAAATTCTGTGGCCCTAAGTAAAGTTTCTGTGGCCCTGAGTAACAATTCTCTGGCACTCCGTAACAATTCTGTCTGTCCCTGAGTATGAATTCTGTGGCCCTAACTAGCGTTTCTTTGTCCCTAAGTAACAGTTCTGTGTCCCTGAGTAACAATTCTGTGTCTGTGCGAGTAACAATTCTGTGGCCCTAAGTAACAGTTCTGTGGCCCTCAGTAACAGTTCTGTGTCTGTGCGAGTAACAATTCTGTGTCTGTGCGAGTAACAATTCTGTGGCCCTAAGTAAAGTTTCTGTGGCCCTCAGTAACAGTTCTGTGTCTGTGCGAGTAACAATTCTGTGTCTGTGCGAGTAACAATTCTGTGGCCCTAAGTAAAGTTTCTGTGGCCCTAAGTAACAATTCTCTGGCACTCAGTAACAATTCTGTCTGTCCGAGTAACAATTCTCTGGCACTCAGTAACAATTCTGTCTGTCCCTGAGTAAAAATTCTGTGGCCCTAAGTAAAGTTTCTGGGGCCCTGAGTAACAATTATCTGGCACTCAGTAACAATTCTGTCTGTCCCTGAGTAACAATTCTCTGGCACTCAGTAACAATTCTGTCTGTCCCTGAGTAAAAATTCTGTGGCCCTAAGTAAAGTTTCTGTGGCCTTGAGTAACAATTCTCTGGCACTCCGTAACAATTCTGTCTGTCCCTGAGTAACAATTCTCTGGCACTCAGTAACAATTCTGTCTGTCCCTGAGTAAAAATTCTGTGGCCCTAAGTAAAGTTTCTGTGGCCCTGAGTAACAATTCTCTGGCACTCCGTAACAATTCTGTCTGTCCCTGAGTAACAATTCTCTGGCACTCAGTAACAATTCTGTCTGTCCCTGAGTAAAAATTCTGTGGCCCTAATTAAAGTTTCTGTGGCCCTAAGTAACAATTCTCTGGCACTCAGTAACAATTCTGTCTGTCCCTGAGTAACAATTCTCTGGCACTCCGTAACAATTCTGTCTGTCCCTGAGTAACAATTCTCTGGCACTCAGTAACAATTCTGTCTGTCCCTGAGTAAAAATTCTGTGGCCCTAAGTAAAGTTTCTGTGGCCCTGAGTAACAATTCTCTGGCACTCCGTAACAATTCTGTCTGTCCCTGAGTATGAATTCTGTGGCCCTAACTAGCGTTTCTTTGTCCCTAAGTAACAGTTCTGTGGCCCTGAGTAACAATTCTGTGTCTTTGCGAGTAACAATTCTGTGGCCCTAAGTAACAGTTCTGTGGCCCTCAGTAACAGTTCTGTGTCTGTGCGAGTAACAATTCTGTGTCTGTGCGAGTAACAATTCTGTGGCCCTAAGTAAAGTTTCTGTGGCCCTCAGTAACAGTTCTGTGTCTGTGCGAGTAACAATTCTGTGTCTGTGCGAGTAACAATTCTGTGGCCCTAAGTAAAGTTTCTGTGGCCCTAAGTAACAATTCTCTGGCACTCAGTAACAATTCTGTCTGTCCCTGAGTAACAATTCTCTGGCACTCAGTAACAATTCTGTCTGTCCCTGAGTAAAAATTCTGTGGCCCTAAGTAAAGTTTCTGTGGCCCTGAGTAACAATTCTCTGGCACTCCGTAACAATTCTGTCTGTCCCTGAGTAACAATTCTCTGGCACTCAGTAACAATTCTGTCTGTCCCTGAGTAAAAATTCTGTGGCCCTAAGTAAAGTTTCTGTGGCCCAGAGTAACAATTCTCTGGCACTCCGTAACAATTCTGTCTGTCCCTGAGTATGAATTCTGTGGCCCTAACTAGCGTTTCTTTGTCCCTAAGTAACAGTTCTGTGGCCCTGAGTAACAATTCTGTGTCTGTGCGAGTAACAATTCTGTGGCCCTAAGTAACAGTTCTGTGGCCCTCAGTAACAGTTCTGTGTCTGTGCGAGTAACAATTCTGTGTCTGTGCGAGTAACAATTCTGTGGCCCTAAGTAACAGTTCTGTGGCCTTCAGTAACAATTCTGTGTCTGTGCGAGTAACAATTCTGTGTCTGTGCGAGTAACAATTCTGTGGCCCTAAGTAAAGTTTCTGTGGCCCTAAGTAACAATTCTCTGGCACTCAGTAACAATTCTGTCTGTCCCTGAGTAACAATTCTCTGGCACTCAGTAACAATTCTGTCTGTCCCTGAGTAAAAATTCTGTGGCCCTAAGTAAAGTTTCTGGGGCCCTGAGTAACAATTATCTGGCACTCAGTAACAATTCTGTCTGTCCCTGAGTAACAATTCTCTGGCACTCAGTAACAATTCTGTCTGTCTCTGAGTAAAAATTCTGTGGCCCTAATTAAAGTTTCTGTGGCCCTAAGTAACAATTCTCTGGCACTCAGTAACAATTCTGTCTGTCCCTGAGTAACAATTCTCTGGCACTCAGTAACAATTCTGTCTGTCCCTGAGTAAAAATTCTGTGGCCCTAAGTAAAGTTTCTGTGGCCCTGAGTAACAATTCTCTGGCACTCCGTAACAATTCTGTCTGTCCCTGAGTAACAATTCTCTGGCACTCAGTAACAATTCTGTCTGTCCCTGAGTAAAAATTCTGTGGCCCTAAGTAAAGTTTCTGTGGCCCAGAGTAACAATTCTCTGGCACTCCGTAACAATTCTGTCTGTCCCTGAGTATGAATTCTGTGGCCCTAACTAGCGTTTCTTTGTCCCTAAGTAACAGTTCTGTGGCCCTGAGTAACAATTCTGTGTCTGTGCGAGTAACAATTCTGTGGCCCTAAGTAACAGTTCTGTGGCCCTCAGTAACAGTTCTGTGTCTGTGCGAGTAACAATTCTGTGTCTGTGCGAGTAACAATTCTGTGGCCCTAAGTAACAGTTCTGTGGCCTTCAGTAACAATTCTGTGTCTGTGCGAGTAACAATTCTGTGTCTGTGCGAGTAACAATTCTGTGGCCCTAAGTAAAGTTTCTGTGGCCCTAAGTAACAATTCTCTGGCACTCAGTAACAATTCTGTCTGTCCCTGAGTAACAATTCTCTGGCACTCAGTAACAATTCTGTCTGTCCCTGAGTAAAAATTCTGTGGCCCTAAGTAAAGTTTCTGGGGCCCTGAGTAACAATTATCTGGCACTCAGTAACAATTCTGTCTGTCCCTGAGTAACAATTCTCTGGCACTCAGTAACAATTCTGTCTGTCTCTGAGTAAAAATTCTGTGGCCCTAATTAAAGTTTCTGTGGCCCTAAGTAACAATTCTCTGGCACTCAGTAACAATTCTGTCTGTCCCTGAGTAACAATTCTCTGGCACTCAGTAACAATTCTGTCTGTCCCTGAGTAAAAATTCTGTGGCCCTAATAACGTTTCTGTGGCCCTAAGTAACAATTCTCTGGCACTGAGTAACAATTCTGTCTGTCCCTGATTATGAATTCTGTGGCCCTAACTAGCGTTTCTTTGTCCCTAAATAACGATTCTGTGGCCCTCATTAACAAGTCTGTGTCCCTGAGTAATGGTTCTCTGTCCCTAAGTAACTTTTCTCTGTCCCCAATTATCGTTTCTGTGGCCCTAACTCTGTCCCTGTCCCTAGTACAGAGCGGTCTGCCTCTGTTCAATGACTGCAGGCAAATGAAGAATTCCAAAATGGCCGCTATTTATAGCTCGACCATTACACAGTGCTGGCTGGCTGGCTGCTGATTGGCTGATGCGATCACATGTAGTTGAGGAATGCATTATGGGTCAGCGCGCCTTGTCTGCGCGCCTTCCCAGACATCCCCGCTCCGTCGCCGCACATGTCAGCCGCCATTTTCTGAAAAATTTCGATTCGCGCGTCCGAATTAGGCTATTTTTCGGATTCGGCACGAATCGAAATTTTTCCGATATTCGACTCGAATTCCACTTCGGATACTTCGTTTCGCTCATCTCTACTTACCATCACTGTAAAGTGTCACTGAGTAGCTTAACCAAGTTTACTAAATAATAGGTCTTATGAGATACTTTTTATTAAATTACATCAGGATGGCAAAAAACACTTTAATGGCTTGTTTCACAGGTAGCAACGTTGTATGCTCTTCTATATGCAATATAATGAAAACTAATCATCATTAACCTAATAAAACTGTGGCATATATTATTCAGAGCGTCCCTGTGAGGATCTAAATCAAAATAAGAAGAGCAGACTAATTCTGCCTGGCTGGAAAATGGTATTAATAGCAAGTAATCGATGCTGCTGAGAATAGACATGGCTAGGAAAGTAGATATTAGACAAACACATTTCATCTAAAAGTAGACACAGAGACAGGTAGAGGAATCAGTATTAGATGTGTATAAAACGTGCAATGTAGGAAAGACATCTTGTTGACTATAGCAACCAATCAGCTTCCAGTTTTTAGTTCTGTAGTCACTAAAAATGTAGAACAGATTCTGTGTGGTTGCATTTAGTACAGTTCTCACCATAGGTCACACAGCTGTCGTACTTTTTATTTATGACCTTTAGTGAAAAATGTACTATTCAAAGCCCAGCTCTACATTTTGAAGCAACATTGACTAATCAACCAATCAATTACAGTATTTGTTTCCAGTTCCGAATTCCCTTTCGTGCCACAAAGGAATGTATTCTTTGTAGACAGGACAGCTATGGTTTTGTGCACCAGTACACCTGCCATTGAGAGAAACATAGAGCTGCCATTGCTGTGCTTCTAAAAATGTTAGTTGCCTGGCTGCAATGCTGTATTCTTGGCTTCAATACCCTCAGAGTCACTGACCAGGAAGAAGTATGCAGATCTGAAAAGTCGGAGCATGTGCATAATGGTTCCAGGTCAGTAACTCTAGAAATGAATGCTTTAAAATGACACTGTCCACAAAGGGTCACTTTATATGGTGAGGCATCCCTATAATAAAAGTGGCACTATACGTACCTTTCTGGTGGCCTGTTTATTGGTATGCATCTCCTCAGCCACTGCAAATATTTTGCATGTCCATATAAGTGGATACCTGCTCCCCCTCTGCATGCTGTGGTTCGTCCTGACGGTTTATATGGCACAGAATGTACAAGCCGGTAGGAGGAACCAATATGTACAAGGGGGGAAACAGGTTTTTCTTTTAATCTGTTGGTTGAACTGAATGAACCAGATTAACTATGTAACTTGTGTTGCACAGCTGCATCAATCAATACAGGTAAAACTCGAAAAATGTGAATATCGTGCAAAAGTTAATTTATTTCAGTAATGCAACTTAAAAGGTGAAACTAATATATGAGATAGACTCATTACATGCAAAGCAAGATAGTTCAATGATTTGTCATCATTGTGATGATTATGGCTTACAGCTCATGAAAACCCCAAATCCACAATCTCAGAAAATTAGAATATTACCTGCAATCAATAAAACAAGGATTGTACATAGAACAATATCGGACCTCTGAAAAGTATAAGCATGCATATGTACTCAGTACTTGGTTTGGGCCCCTTTTGCAGCAATTACTGCCTCAATGCGGCGTGGCATGGAAGCTATCAGCCTGTGGCACTGCTGAGGTGTTATGGAAGACCAGGATGCTTCAATAGCGGCCTTCAGCTCTTCTGCATTGTTCGGTCTCATGTCTCTCATCTTTCTCTTGGTAATGCCCCATAGATTCTCTATGGGGTTCAGGTCAGGCGAGTTTGCTGACCAATCAAACACAGTAATCCCACGGTCAGTGAACCAGGTTTTGATGCTTTTGGCAGTGTGGGCAGGTGCCAAGTCCTGCTGGAAAATGAAGTCAGCATCCCCATAAAGCTTGTGTGCGGAAGGAAGCATGAAGTTCTCCAAAATCTCCTGGTAGACGGCTGCATTGACCCTGGACTTAATGAAGCACAGTGGACCAACACCAGCAGATGACATGGCTCCCCAAATCAACACAGACTGTGGAAACTTCACACTGGACTTCAAGCATCTTGCAGTGTGAGCCTCTCCATTCTTCCTCCATACTCTGGGTCCTTGGTTTCCAAATGAGATACAAAGTTGCTCTCATCAGAAAAGAGGACTTTGGACCACCGAGCAACAGACCAGGTCTGTTTTTCTTTAGCCCAGGTAAGACGCTTCTGACGTTGTTTGTTGTTCAGGAGTGGCTTGACAAGAGGAATATGACATTTGAAGCCCATGTCCAGGATCCGTCTGTGTGTGGTGGCTCTTGATGCACTGACTCCAGCCTCAGTCCACTCCTTGTGAAAGTCCCCATCACTTTTGAATGGCCTTTTCCTGACAATCCTCTCCAGGCTGCGGTCATCCCTGCTGCTTGTGCACCTTTTTCTTCCACACTTTTCCCGTCCACATAACTTTCTATTAATGTGCTTTGATACAGCACTTTGGGAACATCCAACTTCTTTTGCAATTACCTTTTGAGGCTTTCCCTCCTTATGGAGGGTGTCAATGATGGTTTTCTGCACAACTGTCAGGTCAGCAGTCTTTCCCATGATTGTGATTCTTACTGAACCAGACAGAGACCATTTAAAGGCCCAGGAACCCTTTGCAGGTGTTATGGCCTAATTATCTGATTAGAGTGGGACACTTTGAGCCGAGAATGTTGCACCTTTTCACAATATTCTAATTTTTTGAGATTGTGGATTTGGGGTTTTCATGAGCTGTAAGTAGAGATGAGCGAATCGAACTTGGCGAAGTGGAATTTGTTTCGAATATTAGGAAAAATTCGATTTGCATCGAATCCGAATTTTAGCAAACTTCGGATGCACGAATCGAATTTTCCCCGATCAGCCGGCAAAAGTGTCACTGCAGAGAGCTCCGCTATTTCTGACAGTTCTCTGACAGTTCTGACAGTTCATTTACAGCGGTTGAAACATTGTATCTATTTGTTTCCATTTAGGATACAGATGTTTTTATTCGGAAATAAATAGATACAATGTTTCAACCGCTGTAAATGTGAAGGAACTGTCAGAGAACTGTCAGAAATAGCGGAGCTCTCTGCAAATACACTTTTTGCTGTACTGGAATTCTTCTTCTTTTCATTCTTCTTCTTCTTTTCATTCTTCTTCTTCTTTTCATTCTTCTTCTTCTTCTTCTTCTTCTTCTTTTCATTCTTCTTTTCATTCTTCTTCTTCTTCTTCTTTTCATTCTTCTTCTTCTTCTTCTTTTCATTCTTCTTTTCATTCTTCTTCTTCTTCTTCTTTTCATTCTTCTTCTTCTTCTTTTCATTCTTCTTTTCATTCTTCTTCTTCTTTTCATTCTTCTTCTTCTTCTTTTCATTCTTCTTTTCATTCTTCTTCTTCTTCTTTTCATTCTTCTTTTCATTCTTCTTCTTCTTTTCATTCTTCTTCTTCTTTTCATTCTTCTTTTCATTCTTCTCATTCTTCTTTTAATTCTTCTTTTCATTCTTCTTCTCATTCTTCTTTTCATTCTTCTTCTTCTTCTTTTCATTCTTCCTCTTCTTCTTTTCATTCTTCTTCTTCTTTTCATTCTTCTTCTTCTTCTTTTCATTCTTCTTTTCATTCTTCTTTTCATTCTTCTTTTCATTCTTCTTCTTCTTCTTTTCATTCTTCTTTTCATTCTTCTTCTTTTCATTCTTCTTCTTTTCATTCTTCTTCTTCTTCTTCTTTTCATTCTTCTTCTTCTTCTTTTCATTCTTCTTCTTCTTCTTTTCATTCTTCTTTTCATTCTTCTTTTCATTCTTCTTCTTCTTTTCATTCTTCTTCTTCTTTTCATTCTTCTTCTTCTTTTCATTCTTCTTTTCATTCTTCTTCTTCTTCTTTTCATTCTTCTTTTTATTCTTCTTCTTCTTCTTTTCATTATTCTTCTTCTTCTTCTTCTTTTCATTCTTCTTCTTCTTCTTTTCATTCTTCTTTTCATTCTTCTTCTTCTTTTCATTCTTCTTCTTTTCATTCTTCTTCTTCTTCTTTTCATTCTTCTTCTTCTTCTTTTCATTCTTCTTTTCATTCTTCTTCTTCTTCTTCTTTTCATTCTTCTTCTTCTTTTCATTCTTCTTTTCATTCTTCTTCTTCTTCTTCTTCTTCTTTTCATTCTTCTCATTCTTCTTTTCATTCTTCTTTTCATTCTTCTTCTCATTCTTCTTTTCATTCTTCTTCTTCTTCTTTTCATTCTTCTTTTCATTCTTCTCATTCTTCTTTTCATTCTTCTTCTCATTCTTCTTTTCATTCTTCTTCTTCTTTTCATTCTTCTTCTTCTTCTTTTCATTCTTCTTCTTCTTCTTTTCATTCTTCTTTTCATTCTTCTTCTTCTTTTCATTCTTCTTTTCATTCTTCTTCTTCTTCGTCGTGCCCCGTGACTGCCCAAATGAGTGAAGTGTGTGGTGATTCTAAGATCGACGGCACTCATCTGCATGTCATACTGACTGACAGTATTATTTCTCTTCCCCAGCAGACTCCAAGGGCATTTAAATTAAAGGTACAGTGTTCTGCACTAATATAAAGGCTCTCTGAAGCCTAGAAACCCTTTT
The DNA here is from genome assembly GCF_062004578.1 of Staurois parvus. Lineage (NCBI taxonomy): Eukaryota > Metazoa > Chordata > Amphibia > Anura > Ranidae > Staurois > Staurois parvus. Next base: position 127,395 of record NW_028318360.1, on the reverse strand, counting down.
AATAAGTTAAATTCGCGGCGAATAAATTCGCATCGAATCGAATTTCTCCCGCAAATTCGGCGAATCAGCCGAATCGAATTTTTGAATAATTCGCTCATCTCTAGCTGTAAGCCATAATCATCACAATTATGACAAATCACGGCTTGAACTATCTTGCTTTGCTTGTAATGAGTCTATCTCATATATTAGTTTCACCTTTTAAGTTGCATTACTGAAATAAATGAACTTTTAATTTTTTGAGTTTCACCTGTATATACTCACTAGCCATTTTATTAGGTACACCTTGCTAGTGCCAATAAAATATCCCCCACACCATTACATCACCACCACCAGAAGCCTGGATCCATGCTTTCATGATGTTTACGTCAAACTCTGACCCTACCATCTGAACGTTGCAGCTGAAATCGAGACCCATCAGACCAGGTAACGTTTTTCCAATCTTCTATTGTACAATTTTGGTGAGCCTGTGCGAATTGTAGCCTCCATTTCCTGTTAGCTGACAGGAGTGGCACCCGGTGTGGTCTTCTGCTGCTGTAGCCCATCTGCTTCAAGGTTTGAGGTGTTGTGCGTTTAGAGATGTATTCTGCATACCTTGGTTGTAACAAGTAGTTTTTTGAGTTACTGTTACCTTTCTGTCATCTTGAAACAGTCTGCCCATTCTCCTCTGACCTCTGACTTCAACAAGACATTTTCGTCCACACAACTGCCACTCAATGGATATTTTCTCTTTTTCTGACCATTCTCTGTAAGCCCTAGAGATGGTTGTGCGTGAAAATCCCAGTAGATCAGTCGTTTTGAAATACTCAGACCAGTCCATCTGGCACCAAAACCTTGCCACGTTCAAAGTCACTTAAATCCCCTTTCTTCCCCATTCTGACGCTCTGTTTAGGCATCTAGACAAGTTCACCACGTCTAGATGCCTAAGTGCATTGAGTTGTGATTGGCTGATTAGCAATTTGTGTTACCAACCAATTAAACAGGTATATCTAATAAAGAGGCTGGTGAGTGTATAAAGGCAGTCACCTGGACACAGCCACAGAATGAGTGTTCGAAACTAGCAGATTCCACTTTGCTATTATGTCTATATCATTCAAGTCACCACACATCAAAAAACTTGCTACAACGCCATGTTTTTTTTTTTTTAGCTCTTGGAACAATAATTAGTGCATACAGTACAACAGTTTTGGATGCCCCCTCTTGATATCAGGTACATGGAGTAACAGAAGATGCCTTGACAAGTACAACATACAGTGGGGATCGAAAGTTTGGGCACCCCAGCTAAAAATTTGTATTAATGTGCATAAAGAAGCCAAGGAAAGATGGAAAAATCTCCAAAAGGCATCAAATTACAGATTAGACATTCTAATAATATGTCAACAAAAGTTAGATTTTATTTCCATCATTTACACTTTTAAAATAACAGAAAACAAAAAAATGGCGTCTGCAAAAGTTTGGGCACCCTGCAGAATTTATAGCATGCACTGCCCCCTTTGCAAAGCTGAGACCTGCCAGTGTCATGGATTGTTCTCAATCATCGTCTGGGAAGACCAGGTGATGTCAATCTCAAAGGTTTTAAATGCCCAGACTCATCTGACCTTGCCCCAACAATTAGCACCATAGGTTCTTCTATGCAGTTGTCTAGAAAACTGAAACTGAAAATAGTTGACGCTCACAAAGCTGGAGAAGGCTATAAGAAGATAGCAAAGCGTTTTCAGATGTCAATATCCTCTGTTCGGAATGTAACTAAGAAATGGCAGTCATCAGGAACAGTGGAAGTTAAAGCAAGATCTGGAAGACCAAGAAAAATATCAGACAGAACAGCTCGCAGGATTGTGAGAAAAACAATTCAAAACCCACGTTTGACTGCACGATCCCTCCAGAAAGATCTGGCAGACACTGGAGTTGTGGTACACTATTCCACTATAAAGAGATACTTGTACAAATATGGTCTTCATGGAAGAGTCATCAGAAGAAAACCTCTTCTACGTCCTCACCACAAAAATCATTGTTTGAACTTTGCAAATGAACATATAGACAAGCCTGATGCATTTTGGAAACAAGTTCTGTGGACCGATGAGGTTAAAATTTAACTTTTTGGCCGGAATGAGCAAAGCTACGTTTGGAGAAGAAGGGGCACAGAATTTAATGAAAAGAACCTCTGTCCAACTGTTAAGCATGGGGTTGGATCAATCATGCTTTGGGGTTGTGTTGCAGCCAGTGGCACAGGGAACATCTCACGAGTAGAAGGAAAAATGATTCAATAAAATTTCAGCAAATTTTGGATGGTATCTTGATGCCATCTGTGAAAAAGCTGAAGTTAAAGAGAGGATGGCTTCTACAAATGGATAATGATCCTAAACACACCTCGAAATCCACAGGAGATTACATCAAGAGGCGTAAACTGAAGGTTTTGCCATGGCCTTCACAATCTCCTGACCTCAACATAATTGAAAATCTATGGATAGACCTTAAATGAGCAGTGCGTGACAGACAGCCCAGAAATCTCAAAGAAATGGAAGACTTTTGTAAGGAAGAATGGGCAAAGATACCTCAAACAAGAATTGAAAAACTCTTGGCTGGCTACAAAAAGCATTTACAAGCTGTGATACTTGCCAAAGGGGGCAGTACAAGATATTAACTCTGCAGGGTGCCCAAACTTTTGCAGACGCCATTTTTTTGTTTTCTGTTATTTTGAAAGTGTAAATGATGGAAATAAAATCTAACTTTTGTTGACATATTATAAGAATGTCTAATCTGTAATTTGATGCCTTTTGGAGATTTTTCCATCTTTCCTTGGCTTATTTATGCACATTAATACAAATTTTTAGCTGGGGTGCCCAAACTTTCGATCCCCACTGTATATGTACATGCTAAAGTGTATTGTGTTGCATAATCACTACCGCTATCAGTCCAACCAGAAACAAAATTTAACGGTTTACAATCAGGTCATTCTAAAATTCGATGAAGGGTAATTAAATTTAAAGGAAAGCATACACGTTCATTTTATAACATCAGCTTTGTAATAGAAATACACATAATACTTATTTTTGACATTCCAATAAAACATTTTCTGAAAAATCTGTTTTCATTTCGTGAGTTCTGTTTGTCTGTTGGCCATCTCTTTTCACAAACTTTCTGGATTCCCTGCTTGCTTTTCAGCTTCTCCTCTGCTGTTTACTTTCAATTTCTAAGGACTAAATATCCCATGGTAGTGATTCCTGTACTGACTCCGTCTCCTGAAGGCAGGCTCTGTGGAATGTGTGACACCGCAATGTCTACACACAGGGTATAGTGACTACATTCAAGGAAGTAAAAGTGTGGGATCTTCACAAAGTAAGTTTACAAACTTCAAGATTGTTCAGATTAATAGGAGTAGACTAGAAAGAATTGAAATACAATGTGGAAATGAATATATGATTTTACGATTTGACAATAGATACACGTTAAAGGGCACTCATTAACTAGAACGCTCTTACATAACCAGATACAGATTGAAACCTATGTTCAATACATTCATGTAAAGAGATGCCAGTCTACTGATTCACCACAATTTTTTAAGAGATAAAATTCTGTCTCCTCTCCTTTTGTCTCTGGGCACATCATTCAGAACTGTGAACTGCAGTCATTTTCTTGATGTCTGTGTTCAGTGAAGTGTTTCAAAACTGGCAGGGACAGTAGTAGTTTCCCTTACATAGATACATTTGTCAGGACACATTTATGTAGAAATGACAAGGGCTGATTGGCATGTATAGTGTAGTCTGATGGAGAAATGAATCCTGATTTTGTAATGTACAAAATTCTTGCCAAAATAAATTGGGGTTGATTTACTAAAACTGGAGGGTGAAAAATCTGGTGCAGCTCTGAATAGAAACCAAGCAGCTTCCATTTTTTGGCATACTTAATTGAACAAGCTGAAGTCAAAAGCTGATTGGCTACCATGCACAGCTGCACCAGATTTTGCACTCTCCAATATTAGTAAATCAACTCCATTGCATATACAATACGTCAAACATGGGTAGGAACCTACCGGTATATGCTTATCCGCTGTCAGAGTTCTGATCTGACCAGCCAATCACTCAGGCTATGCTTGTACTGGTACCCCTTGTAATAATGGAGTTTCTGCATATGCCTTGACCTCAGGAAGATCGGTCTTTAAGTTTATCTGTTGTCCCTCTAATGCCCCGTACACACGATAAGAAAATTGTCCGAAAAATTACACGGAACCACTGATTGGATGATTTTCTCTTCGTTGATGAGCAGGATGTTTTAACCGATACTGATATTGTGAATTAAAAAATCCAGTTGAACAACAGTGAAAAATTTCTATCAAGCGCTATCACGCATGAGCGTAAACAGAAGATGACCCAGATGTTTATGTCCAAGGAGTCTTTGTAAACACAAACGAAAAACCCAAATGTTAAAAGTAGATTGGCCTAATGAGATAATGAAACCAGAATTCTGCATATTATATTTTATGTATCACTATTTATGTATATAGATGATGTAATAAACTATATTATACTCATTGCTGGTAATTGTTGTGTATATCGCTCTTTCTGGCCGGAAGGGCGTGGCTACAAGGTCACACGCTCACTGCATCACTTCCATTTGTACGGAAGACGTCAACACTACGTATTGCCAGACAAACGATTTTTTTAGATTGGTTAATGTGGGCCACAATTTCGACCAACGAACAAACGCCTCTCGGTTGTCGGATGACCGATCGGTCGATTTTCTAATTGTGTATTTCCACCTTTATGCAGGCCATAGATGGGTCGAAAATCGGCTGATTTTTTGGCCGAAAAAAAAAATCAGCCGATTTTTGCACCGTTAATGGTGCGGCACCATTAATTTTGCGGCAATGATGGGCAATTCGGCCGATCTTTTTACCGATAAAAATCTGCGCATGACCCGTGTCCTGGAAGAAGGAGGAGGAGGAAGAGGAGAAGAAGTTTGTTTGTGGGGTTGGAATTAATGCCAGAATGAACATGTTCCTTGTCAGTGTATACCAATGTGTTTAAAGAGGGAAGCCATAATTTGTCCACCATGATGGTAACCTTAATATAAAAGTAGTGAAAATTCCAAATGTCATAAAATGTCATAAAACTCATAAAGGGATCCAATATCACCCTGCTATAGGATAAATACTTACCTGGATATATCCTTTAGCATTGATGGCACCTTTCTAGATGTGCAAGCAGCACATTTCATACACACTAATGCACCCCCATATCATTTGATCTGAGCACTCATAACAAGCCAGAAAGTCCCTTTCCTCCCATGAGTTGCCAAAAAGAATGTCAAATGAGGATTTAGCTGACCAACAGTTTTCCACTTTGAAACAGACCATCTTAAATGAGCTTGGGTCCAGAGAAGACGGCGGTGTTTCTGGATCATGTTTAGATATGACTTCTTCTTTGCATGATAGAACTTTACTTTGCATGTTTGGATGGCACAGCGAACTGTATTCACAGACAGTGATTGTTGGAACTATTCCTGGGCCCATGGAAGGATGTCATCACAAAATCAAGCCTGATTTTAATGCAGTGCTGTGTGCAAAATGTTATTCCTGCTCTTCCATATTAGTACCACTTACTTTGCCAGCTTTTTGTTGCCCTGTCCCACATTTTTTGAGATGTGTTGCTGCCATCAGTTGCAAATGGCCTTATTTTATCGTAAAATTGTACTATTTCTCAGTTTCAACATTTGATATGTTTTCTATTTTCTACCATGAATAAAATATGGGTTATGAAATTTGCAAATCATTGCATTGTGTTTTTATGTAGATTTTACACAGCGTCCCATAGTTTTGGAATATGGGATATACTTACATATCATGCTTTGTCAGTTATGCAGTAATGTGTCTCTGCAAACTTATCAATGTAGGTGAAACTACTCAAAGAGTCAAGGAGCAACACCAATACTCGATCCACAAATGACAATTGTCCCTGCCGGTTTCAAAACACTTCACTGAACACAGACATGTAATATACAGTTCCTGATGATGAGCCCAAAGGCAGAGGGGCACAGTACAGGGGCAGTCAAGAGGGCACAATACTGGGATAGAGAGGGCACAGTACAGGTTCTGGGACTCTGCCCAGGTCAAAACAATATGACTTTCCCGGCAAATCCAGGACCGCTGAAAAGTATGATGTAATGCAAGATTATCATGGGGCCCCCGTGCACCTGGGGCGCATGCATTATGACAACCCTGTAGTTATGAAGTAAGTTTAATATGGGGATGGTGATCAGGCAACTTTGTGATTACATATTTCTGCATTATTATCTATATTATGTATATGACTGATGAAGGGTGGGGACACTGGAAACCATTGTATATGCAGAAATGTATGTACCAAGAGCAAAAAAGAAAACTGGATGCAGCTAGATTTTTGGATAGCTAGAATTTCTTGGATGATAAAAACCAAATATATATGGGACGCATGCCTTTACATGCACATGAACTTTAATGGCATTCCAGTCTTAGTCTGCAAGGTTCAATACTGGATTAGCCCACCCTTTGCAGTTATAACAGCTTCAACTCTTCTGGGAAGACTGTCCACAAGGTTTAGGAGTGTGTCTATGGGAGTGTTTGACCATTCCTCCAGAAGTGCATTTGTGAAGTCAGGCACTGATGTCGGACGAGAAGGCCTGGCTCGTAGTCTCTCTGTACAGGCCAGTCAAGTTCCTCTACCCCAAACTTGCTCATCCATGTCTTTATGGACTTTGCTTTGTCCACTGGTGCACAGTCATGTTGAAACAGGAAAGAGCCATCCCCAAACTGTTCCCACAAAGTTGGGAGTTGTCCAAAATGTCTTGGTATGCTGATGCCTTTAGAGTTCCCTTCACTGGAACTAAAGGGCCAAGCCCAACCCTTTAAAAACAACCCCATACCATAGTTCCCCCTTCACCAAACTTTACACTTGGCACAATGCAGTCAGGCAAATACCGTTCTCCTGGCAACCGCCAAACCCAGACACATTCATCTGATTGCCAGACAGGTAAACATGATTCCTCACTCCAGACAACAAGTCTCCACTGCTCTAGAGTCCATTGGTGGCATTGTGATGGATTTGGTAAAATGCCTATTTTGTTTCCTATTGAATATATATATATATATGCTATTTTGTATAAGTTTTATAAATATTTACTTTTATACTTTAATACATATGTTGTGTGAATATTTTCTGCATGCTGGGCTTTGTGGTACTATAAGAAATCCTTGCTTAAGAAATGTCTGCTCACACACACAGACCCCCTCCCACCATGTGATTTGGGAAACAAAGGAATGTTTTTCTCTCTTTACGATAAGAAGGAAGAAGATCACACCTATACCATGACGGAGATTGTTTTCGTGTAAAGTGACCAATCAAAGACTAATATAATGCTTATGCTGTTATCACGTGATGTTCGCATCATTTTTCATATATAAACTCACGGTTTCATTTCAATAAATTAGAGAGAAGTTTTCACAGACCAAACGTGTCAGTGTGAGTTTCTTCATGTGCGCACATTCCAGAAGCTGGCCAGCATCATAAATTAGGACAGGAACAGATAAGCACTGGACGATTAGGTCCTCGACTAAATCAACTGGTGCCAAGAAACCCGTGAACTCTGAGTAATTAACCTGCAGCCAGCCGACCTGAAAAGGCGTTCGGTGTCAGTCAAACTGGACAGGCCGGAGATTGATCACCTCTGCAGCATGGTAAGATATATTTTGCTATCTTACCATTGCTTATCCTGTCTTTGTTGTTGATTCATACCTGTGCCTAGTACAGCTGCTAAAGGTCACTAAAGGCAGGTAACCTTGCTTGCCCGGAGTTTATTTAAATATACCTGCATGTGCTTATCTGTTACCTGGGTCTCTGTTGTGTGTTTTTATGTATCAGTCTTGAGGTGGAAGAAGAGTGGACCTACTGAGGGTTTTGACACATAATTTCTCTTGGGTGTGTGGTAACCTTGTGTGTTGACCACAAGAGAGGAGGTGTCGGGTACGCGTCACGTAGTGTGACAGCGGGGTGCCGTAACCGTGTTTGGGTGGGTTACGAAGATTTACTCAGTGATCTGTACTCATAGCCCACCAAGATAGACTGCTATGTTATGTCCTAAATGTGTGTCTGTGAGTTAATGTTTGCCATTCATAACAGAAGGTTGGGGTTTGTTAAGGGTTAAGGAAAGTTTGGACAGCAGCCTGTGAAGTGTCTTAGATTCCTGTTAGGAAGGACAGAGAAGGGGGGAGGAGATGGGTCAGAAGCTGATAAGACCCCTAGAAAGGAATGAAAGGACTAAATCAGCATGCTTTATACCACTGCATTTGATGCTTGGTGATGTAAGGCTTGGATGCAGCTGCTTAGCCATGGAAACCCATTCCATGAAGCTCTCTATGCACTGTTGTTGTTTGAAGGTCTTTAGCTATTGACTCCGCAGACAGTTGGCGACGTCTGCGCACTGTGTGCTTCACCATGCGCTGACCCCACTCTGTCATTTTACGTGGCCTACCACTTCATGGCTGAGTTGCTGTTGTTTCCAGTTGCTTCCACTTTGTTATAATACCACTATAACAGTTGACTGTGGAATATTTAGTAGCAAGAACATTTCACGGAAGGACTTATTGCACAGGCAGCAACCTATCACGGTACCACGCTTGAATTCACTGAGCTCCTGAGAGCGACCCATTCTTTTACAAATGTTTGTAGAAGCCGTCTGCATGGCTAGGTACTTGATTTTATACACCTGTGGCCATGGAGGTGATTGGAACACCTGAATCCAATGATTTGGAGGGATGTCCCAATACTTTTGGCAAAATAGTGTATATATACACACACACACACACACACTCACACATACAGGAGTTGGACAAAATTATGGAAACACCAGGTTAAAGAACACAATCTTTACCTAATATGGTGTTGGACCACCTTTAGCATTCAAGAAGGCCTGAATTGTCCTGGGAATTGACAAATATAAGTCTTGAATGCTGGATAATGGAATCTGATACCACTCTTCATATAAAAATTGTTCCAGTTCACACTGAGATGCCAGAGGCGAAAAATGAGCTAGAACCTTGTTCTACCAAATTGATCATATATCATATGATATTGAGGTCTGGCGACTGTGGCACCAAGGGAAGGTGTGAGACGTCATCTGCATGCTTGTCAAACCACAATTTGGCAACACCAGCTGTCTGAATTGGAGCATTATCATCTTGGTAAATGGCGCTGTGTATGGGAAACAATGTCTGTACCATGGGATGCACATGGTCTGCCAAAATTTGTACATAGTAGCTGCCAGTCACTCTATCATTCAAGATGATGATGGGGCCTGCAGAATACCAAGATTTTGCTGCCCAAAACATTTTCCACCACCATGCTTTACCGTGGGCACAAGACAGTCCTGGTTGTAAGCTAGGGATAGTGTTAACACATCCGATGGTTGGGAACTGTGTGAAGCTCGATTCTTCAGACCATGTTAAAGCCTTTCAGTAATTGATAGTCAACAATTTATGGGTGTTGCAATCACTCTCTCTTTTGAGCATTAATATCGGTCACTAGTAGTTTGGCAATTGTAGCTCGCCCGCACAGTTTTTGTGGACACGAGCTTTGGAAGACTGGGATTGAACTCTGTCACTTTTGCAGTAGTTGTTTACTTATTCCAGGTCACAATCCTGCGCAATGTCCTTTTGTCTCTTTCCATCAGTTGACCATGTCAACCATGCTTATTCTCATCAGACAACATTTTCCCGGAAACTGTATATGCAGTCATAACCTTTGATACTGTACCTCACAACAAGGCAAATAAATTGGCAGCTTCAGTTGCACAAGCTAATCAGCACCAACAATTTGCCCTCTTTGAAACTCAGTAAGCTCTGACATGGCTCCTTATTACTAGCAGCACACGCAGTGAATGACGAAAGTGAGGCTTCCCACTTGTTAGCTAGGTGTCTCATCACACAGCGGAAGAAAAATAACGTTACATCACTTCCAATTTCAACGTGAAACATTTCGTCGCTTTCACACCTTCAATTTATGTAGGGTTTACATATTTTTGTCATATATATACAGTCATGGCCGAAATTGTTGGCACCCTTGATATTTTTCCTGAAAATCAAGTATTTCACACAAAAAAGGTATTGCATTAACACATGTTTTGCTATACACATGTTTATTCCCTTTGTATGTATTGGAACAAATATAAAACAGAGGCAGAAAAGCAAATATGACATAATGTCACACAAAACCCCAAAAATGGGCTGGACAAAAGTATTGGCACCCTTAACTTAATATTTGGTTGCACACCCTTTGGAAAACATAACTGAAATCAGTCGCTTCCTATAACCATCAATAAGCTTCTGACACCTCTCACCCGGAATTTTGGACCACTCTTCCTTTGCAAACAGCTCCAGGTCTCTCTTATTGGAAGGACACCTTTTCCCAACAGCAATTTTAAGATCTCTCCACAGGTGTTCAATGGGATTTAGATCTGGGCTCATTGCTGGCCACTTCAGAACTCTCCAGCGCTTCTTTGCCATCCATTTCTGAGTGCTTTTTGACGTATGTTTGGGGTCATTGTCCTGCTGGAAGACCCAGGATCTTGGACGCAAACCCAGCTTTCTGACACTGGGCCCTACAGTGCGACCCAAAATCCTTTGGTAATCCTCAGATTTCATGATGCCTTGCACACAGTCAAGGCACCCAGTGCCAGAGGCAGCAAAACAACCCCAAAACATCATTGAACCTCCACCATATTTTACCGTAGGTACTGTGTTTTGTTCTTTGTAGGCCTCATTCCGTTTTCGGTAAACAGTAGAATGATGTGCTTTACCGAAAAGCTCTATCTTGGTCTCATCTGTCCACAAGACGTTTTCCCAGAAGGCTTTTGGCTTACTCAAGTACATTTTGGCAAACTGTAGTCTTGCTTTTTTATGTCTCTGTGTCAGCAGTGGGGTCCTCCTGGGTCTCCTGCCATAGCGTTTCATTTCATTTAAATGTCGACGGATAGTTCGCGCTGACACTGATGCTCCCTGAGCCTGCAGGACAGCTTGAATGTCTTTGGAACATGTTTGGGGCTGCTTATCCACCATCCGGACTATTCTGCGTTGCAATCTTTCATCAATTTTCCTCATCCGTCCACGACCAGGGAGATTAGCTACAGTGCCATGGGTTGCAAACTTCTTGATAATGTTGCGCACTGTGGACAAAGGCAAATCTAGTTCTCTGGAGATGGACTTGTAACCTTGAGATTGTTGATATTTTGCCACAATTTTGGTTCTCAGGTCCTCAGACAGTTCTCGTCTCCTCTTTCTGTTGTCCATGCTTAGTGTGGCACAGACAGACACACAATGCAAAGGTTAAGTGAACGTCTCTCCTTTTTATCTGCTTTCAGGTGTGATTTCTATATTGCCCACACCTGTTACTTGCCCCAGGTGAGTTTACAGGAGCATCACATGCTTGTAACATTCTTATTTATCCGCAGTTGTGAAAGGGTGCCAATACTTTTGTCCAGCCCATTTTTGGAGGTTTGTGTGACATTATGTCGAATTTGCTTTCTTTCCTCCCTTTTTTTGTTTTGTCCCAATACACACAAAGGGAATAAACATGTGTATAGCAAAACATGTGTTAATGCAATACGTTTCGTGAGAAATACATGATTTCCTGGAGAAATATCAAGGGTGCCAACAATTTCGGCCATGACTGTATATATATATATACACATATAAAGTATCTCACAGACAACATCCATGCAGACCAATTTGATGCAGTGTGCGGCGTATGGTCTGAGCACTGACAGGCTGACCCCTCACCCCTTCAACCTCTGCAGAAATGCTGGCAGCATTCATACGTCTATTTCCCAAAGACAACCTCTGGATATGACGCTGTGCACGTGCATGCAACTTCTTTGGTGGACCATGGCAAGGCCTGTTCTGAGTGGAACCTGTCCTGTTAAACCGCTGTATGGTCTTGGCCACCGTGCTGCAGCTCAGTTTCAGGGTCTTTGCAATCTTCTTATAGCCTAGGCCATCTTTATGTTGAGAAACAATTCTTTTTTTCAGTTCCTCAGAGAGTTCTTTGCCATGAGGTGCCATGTCGAACCTCCAGTGACCAGTATGAGAGAGTGAGAGCAATAACACCAAATTTAGCACACCTGCTCCCCATTCACACCTTAGACCTTGTAACACTAACGAGTCCCATGACACCGGAGAGGGAAAATGGCTAATTGGGCCCAATTTGGACATTTTCACTTAGGGGTGTACTCACTTTTGCTGCCAGCAGTTTAGACATTAATGGCTGTGTGTTGAGTTATTTTGAGGGGACAGACAATTTACACTGTTATACAAGCTGTACACTCACTATGTCACATTGTAGCAAAGTGTCATTTCTTCAGTGTTGTCAAATGAAAGGTAGAATAAAATATTTACAAAAATGTGAGGGGTGTACTCACCTCTGGGAGATACTGTATATATATATATATTACAGTATACTCCCACTACAGCATCCTTATAGCTACATGGAATATTCAATATATGTTGTCAGGCCATTTCCTCAAACTTAATTGATTATTTGTGTGACTTTGGCCCCATTGATCTGTACCTACAATAAATGTATGACAGATGTAGAATTTGTGTTATGTTACATGAGAGATAAGGACATGGACAACATTAAACTGGTACTTCAAGCAATTGTAAAAAAATCCATCCTTTAGTCCAAGTATGCATTCATGCAAAAGTCATTAACAGTTCATTATCATTATTACATTTTGCAGGTAGGTCTTACAGTCTATATTTACATATACTCGCTTTAGGTTAAGAGAGTCAATCAAAATATACTGCATTCAACAATGCTACTATTCTTACATGTTTTAGTCACTCAGAGCTACAGGGTAGGTATTCTAAAGAGAAGAGCACAGACTGGATCTCACTATAGTGCTGATGCTCACCAAGTATATTGGTAGGGGTAGATAAGACAGGAAGCAACAGCACTGAACACAAAGGCCTATGTAATACAACTTTTTTTAGGGACTGTAGTTTTCTTCCTGAATGCAAGGTCTCATTCATACAGGCCAGGCGCTGGTACCCATACTTTGAGAGTGAGGCCTTTGTTTTTGCTCCTGTATCTGTCCTGAGCTGTGTGCAGACAGTGTGTAATCGGGGCCGTGGATCCTCTGCTTCATGCCTGTCAAATTTTGCCATGTGGCTGTGTCTGTGCAGCCACTGTGCCTGCAATTACTTTATAGGCTGCCTGCCTATCTATTTTTTAAACCAAAAAAATCGAAGCAGGTGGAAAATTGTTGGCTGAACAGCAGCCACTGTTCAGGTATTCTGACAGCCACTGGTGCTGACTGTTCAGAACACAGTAGCCACATTGGAAGATTCGTCCATCAACGTGTGGGGAGGGGCAGCATGGTGTGGGTAGTAAATTCAAGTTGCAGCAAAACTTGAAACTTGTATTAAACAGAATGTCAATGTTACAAACACCCAGGTGGGACAAAAGTGCAAGGGAATTAACTCACAGTTCAATGTAGTCAGAAATGTAGGAGGAGAGGTGCCGACATCGTCTGTTTCAGAGGGCGGGTCCCAAGAGAAAAGCTCCTTTCCAGAATAACGAGTCTCTAATCTTTCCCTTCTCACCAGGAACCTCTCCCTACCGCTAGTTACTTTCCCTAACAAATGGGGTCTCTCTCCATACACTAGCCACAATCTAGAAGTGCACCAAAACCTGGGGGCAGGGACTTAAATAGACCCTGCTGACCCAAGATCGCCACTGAGGGTCACATGGATGAAACGTAGCCAACCGGAACACTGTTCCATTAACTCAGGAAACCATTGAGAAACCATGTTTCCCTTGGACTTCTTCTACAGGCTGAGGTGCCACTTGGTGTGAGCGCCACCTGCAGTGGAGAAAACAAACTGCACCTATTTAGACAAGCAGGGGCGGACTGACAACTCATGGGGCCCCTGGGCAATAGGGGATCATGGGGCCCCCGTGTCCTCGCCACACCCAAAAAAGCCTATGAAAAAGCCAATGATAGGTACCGGGGGCATCTCATGGGACCCCCTACTGACCCCGGGCCCTCGGGCAGTGCCCGAGTGCTCAAATGGTCAGTCCACCCCTGTAGACAAGCTGTATACCGTTAGATGGCTAGATTTAGATCTACTGCAATGAAATCCAATCCATTTTCAGAGGAGAACTGTCTATTTTCCTGAACATGCAAAGCTGCCCTTCTTATGACGTGGAGAAGTTTCTGTACCATGTTATAAAAGGCTTGCACAAGTCAGAAACATCTGTACAGTACGATGCCTAATTCCATTAAATTCTTTAGCTTATGTCTCCCATCTCAAGGAAAAACAAAAGGGAAATGCCTTTGACATCCCGGGTCTCTTGTAAACCAAATTTCAGAGAAAGGAAATTGATTTTCTAATTACAAGCTCCTCAATATTCCTTGAAAGCACATGTCAGCGTAATTGCATGGATACTGAATGTGACCAGGTACACAAGCTGCAGATCATTCCTCCTCTTCTATATACATTTCCCCTGAGGCCGGACCTACACAAACCATTTATATAACAGCTATAAGTGATAATGTTGGCATAAATATGTGTCACCTTGGAATTTGTTCCATTAGTTGCCCAGGTTTAGTAACAGCTTGCAAAGTATCAGAGCAGCCTTAGCAGACAATGTTCCATCAGTGCCGGCTTTTTGACCAGTTTATCCCATTATGTGTGGCTACTACACTTAACATGTTTCACTAGACACTAGAGGAATATGATAGGCTGACAATGGTCAGTAATGAAGGATGCATGTGTTTGATAGCTCTTCAAATGTATCTAAACAAATGTATTTCAAGAACAAAAATATAATATATTGCAGCTTAAAGCGGTTCTAAAGGCTCAAAGTTTTTTTACCTTCATGCACTTTTTACCTTCTCTGTGCAGCATCTTTCCAGCCCCCTTAATACTCACCTAAGCCCCATCTCGATCTAGTGATGTGCACAGGAGTCTCGTCTATCCAGGGACTCCCTCTTCTCATTGGCTGAGACAGAAACAGGAGCCATTGGCTCCCACTGCTGTCAATCACAAGCAGTGAGCCAATGAGAAAAGAGGGGGGGCAATGTCAAGCCGTAGATCCGTGTGTAAATGGACACACGGAGTAGTGGGTGCCCCCATTGCAAGCTGCTTGTCGTGGGGGCACCCGACAGGAGGGAGGGGCCAGGGCCCGGAGAAGAGTAGGACCTGGGCTGCTCTGTGCAAAACCACTACACACAGCAGGTAAGACATTTAAAAAAAAAATATTCTATAAAAAAATAAGCTTTTAGAATCACTTTAGCAGTCTTAAGATGTAGTAGTTGTCTTTGTTTGTTTCTTGCGAACTTTTTGTCATTTATTTTGACCTGGTGATCCTGCAGTTAACACCCTTCCTGTCCTGGAATACTCTATTTATGAACAGGCAGCATTCTCATTTTCCTGATTTGGACTGCAGATCACCTCCACACTTCTGCTTTTCCATAACATGGTAGGAGGTGTTCTGTAGTTCACAGAAGATAACTGGGCATGGCTGATCACACTGCTTGGGATTTCAGTGCAGCAGAGGCCGTGTGCACAGGACATTAGGAGCTCACTGAATTCCTGACAGATCGACAGGCATTTTAAAGATGTAATGGGGAAATATGCATTGTGACTGTGTGGCGATCTGTCACCCTGGATTCTCAACAAGGCAGGTTGAGGGGCTCCAGGGTAAAGGTTTGATATAGAGGAAAGTGGCTTTTCACTTTCCTCCTTTGTTTGTAAGGTCTGTTTTGGGATCTGGAGCCTGGAGATTTCAAAGAGATCTGGGAGGGATGAAATCTCCAATCCTGGGACCAGGTTTTGGGAATGGCCAGGAGACTGATTGCACAGGTGTGTGCAGGCCTCTTCATAGAGTCAGGACCAGAGTTCTGGGCTCCACCCCGGCAGATAGGAGTCAGGTGGGCTTCACCTAGGAGAGGTGGAAGCCAAAAGCAGCAAGGGGCTGCTAGAGACTAGCTGTGTGCTAGAGGCCAGCAGTGTGCAAGTGCCATATTTTTGGGAAGAAGTCTGCAGGAGACAGACAGCAAGCTGAGTGTAAGCAAGGAGGCTGAACCGTTGTTTTGTGGATGATCGATACCCCTGTGTGGGAAACTTCTGTTTGAACTTTCGTTTAAATAAAAGTGGGCTAAAAAGGCCCTGAAAAAGAAAGCGAGTAGCTGTTTGCGTTTAAAAGCTCGTGGCCTGGGACTCAGAGAGGTATTCTGAGAGAGCTGTGTGTATGGACTATACCTACAAGAAAAGGTTTGCTGTTATTTTGTTTTGGTGACAGGGAGAAGCCCTTCACCTCTGAGAGAGGAATCATCTTCTGTTTAGTTAGTGCCTGGATGGCAAGGGTTTATTTTGATGTTTTGTTTATTTTGATATTTCTTGCAAACCTTTTTAATAAAACTGACAACCAGTCAGATTTTGACGAAAGCCTGCTGTGCGGTCTACCTTTTGTCCCAGGGAAGGAGATCCCCCACTTGAGCTAACCCCACATATGCTGGAGGATGCGGGCAGAATTGGAGATCCCGGCGATTGAAGTAAGTTCATCAGTTATATGAACTGTTTGGTGCATAAGTCTGCACTATCTGTGTTTGCAGGTGAGGAGAACCTGCTAAAGAAAAGGACTTTGACTTAAAGAGACAGTGTTCCATGGTGTTGCTGAGCTGTGTAACACACTGCTGTGTGCATGACTGCAAAGATGGGGCGGTCAAAACAGAAAAAGGAGGCAATGTTTGCTGAGATGAGAGAGAGAGCCCTGTGGCTAGGGGGTTATATACCGCATGCCCCAGCCAAGCTGGGAAATTTAGATGTGGGTGAGTCTGCTGTGGACTGGTGCAAGCGGCACCTGGCAGCATTGAACCAACCTAAAGAGGAAAGCAAGCCAACCTTCAGTGCAAGGAGAGAGCTGCAGGATGTCCGTACCTGGGAGAGGGGTGTTGTCACCCATGGCAACGCTGCTGCAGTTAAACCAGTAGCTGTTGTGAAAAATGTGATTGTGTCATGGCTTGAAAGAGGGTCCAGCAGAGAGAAGCCTATGCTATGTGCAAGGAGAGGAGCTGACCAGAGGCCAGGACCAAGAGTGAAGGCCCATAGCAACACAGAGGAGGCCAGTCAGGCTGTCTGTGTACAGGGGTCTATATCATACAAGGATCATGGCAAGTGGCATCAAGAGGAGCCAATACAGCGTGTTGGAAAGAGCCAGAAAAGTTCTGCTTGGAGAGTGCAATCTCCCATGGCGACCGGAGAAAAAGTAGTGCCTGGAAGGAGAAGCTGCATTGAAGATGTGGCTCAGTGTCCCAACAAAGATAAGAGTGGAAATGTACTATGCCTGGAATGTGGTCAGTGGGGGCATGGGATCTTTTACTGTCCCAGACTCTGGAATACCACTGATACTGGGCAAATGTCTACAACTGCAAGTCCAGATTCTTATTTTAAAATGTCAGCAACCACCTCTGGCAACAGGGAGGAAGTTCCTGTTGGGCCTGCAGGGGGTGCCAGAGAGTCCATGGAGCCTAAGATGGCGTCTGTTACTTCACCTTGGGGTAAGGGAAAAGTTGCCAAGGAAAGTGCAGTTGAGGATGCGTATATGAGACGATGCACTCAAATGAAGATGGCGACACCTACTACTGTGGTGGGTAAGACTGTGTGTGATAAAACCATGGCTGGGACTGTCATGTTGAGAAGGACTGGTTATGAGACTGTCCATTCTGATGTAGGAGTGACCCCAGTTAGTTGGGCCACTGAAGGTGCTTTTGAGAGTAACTTTTCCCTGTGCAGTGCCTTGTACAGTGGGGAGTTGGGGGTTAAAGTGAAACCTGTGCATGGTTCTCAAAAAGCAAGTGATGTCACTGTGTGCCAGTCACAGGTTGGTAGTAGGCTAGTACAGCCCACAAGAGCTACAAATGCTGATGATGTTGTTGTGAAATGTTCTGCTGTTGGGAAAACCCTGAGCTCTTGCAGTGCAAAAGCTGTAATTAATGATGGGTCATTTCCCATAGCAACTGGTGGTCAGACAGCACAGGTGTCCTTAGACATCTCCAGGGGTCTCCGTGTATTGGAGCCGGAGGTTGCCCGGGACAACTGCGATGTCACTCTGGTGGAGCAGAGTGGAACTGCACCTTGTAATAGGAGTGTGTTGCTGCAGTCTAATAATACTGGAAGTGTTCAGGTGAACAGCGGGTTAATGCAGCCTGGAAAAAATGCAAATGTGTGTGTAATTCAGGAAGTACCACCAGAGCAAAGTGGTGGATGTGAGGTATTGCAACCTGCAGTGGGAAAACAGGTGTTACCCAAGTCTGACATGATCCAGAGTGATTTGTGCAATGGATCTGCAACTAAGCCCATCTATTCTTATGTGTCTCCTTGGGCGGATGGTTCGGTGCTGAGGAGCACTGGTGAATTGAGCACTGGTGAATTGAGCACATATACAATGGATTGGGATAGTTGGGGTAAAAGGCTAATCTCGTTGATAGATGAGGCTTTTATGCAAAAAAAATAAGGTGGACACTGTTTCTGCTGTGCCAGCAGGAGGATCTATAGAACAGCCTATAGATAAGGGTGTGCATACAGCAGAGACTTTGTCTGTGACCCACAAAAGTGTTGGCATGGAGTGTCAAAATGATGTTGTCACTGGGAATGAACAGGGGCAGCTTGTGGATGCTGAGTCTGAGATGTTGAGAGTGAGCCCAGCACATGGCAGCGCTCTGGTGGAGCACCAGGCTGTGGTTATCTCCAGCTTGGAGGAGGTCCCTTTAAAAACTTCAGCTTCTCAATCTCAGCAGGTGAGTCTCTCAGCATTCCCAGTGCCCTAAATATGGTCAGGAAGGTCTTAGGTTTAGAGTCAAGTGGTTGGGTTGTAACCAAAGTATTAAAGGAGATGCTTGAACTTTGGAATGTACAAACAATGTATATTGAGGTGTCTCCTCCACAGTCAGATGGTCTGGTACTGCGGAGTACCACTAGGTGGAGCACCGAATGGCTGGCTGTACAGATCAAACTGGAACAAGAAAGTGGTTTATTTCTGAATTTGTTGATGGTGTTAAAAGTGGTACCAGGGTATGCCGCTGGATTACCTGTAAATGTGATATATGAGAAATGTTTTGGAGAAATGAAATGAGTCAAAGGTTTCACCTCCTAACAGCCAGGTGGGAAGCATTTCTGCTGCTATGGTCCAGGATGGTGCTGGTCAGTTGTCAGTGAAGGGCGTGTTGACTGCACCAGTGGACAAAACACATGAGATGGAAGGGCTGAGCATGGACCAGAGAACAGCAGAGATCCTGACCAGGGCTCAGACGGGTGTGCATAAAGAAATCGGGGTCATTGGGCCAAAAAGAGGTTTATGTAGCAGTTCTGATAAGACACCTGAAATACAGGGAGAAATGGTATGTGAAAACTGGCAAAATGGATCAAAAGAGAGCTCATCTGTACCGGGTTTGGATACAGATCCAAGTGGTGTAGGAAAAGTGAAAATGGTTGGACAGCCGCCTGCAGAGTGCATGACACCAGGTGAAGTGGCATTTTGTGAGGTTCACGTGGGTGATGGCTGCCCTATGGTGTGTGTGCCCTCTACAGACACTGTCCTAACAAATGCTGGAAAAGATATTGAAAGGTGTAATATTGACTGGAATATAACCGTTCATGGTAAACTGAATGCTGTGGTAATGAGTCATGCAGGTTTGATAGCTAGAGGTACAAGAAATCAGGGGGGTGGTCCTGGTACAAATACAGTAGAAATAGTTTCCCTACAGCCTTGGGACAGTAATACTGAGAGAGGTATTAGGAAACCTGAGCACCTGAAGCAAAGGGGCAGAAAGGTCGATAGAAAGGCCAGGGGGACCCCATTAGGATTTCAAGAGAGAAAGTGTTTATGGAAGTGCACCCGGAAAAAGAGTAGGCAAGGTCTGAGTAGAGCCCATAGAGTGACAATGAGGCTTGGGGAGAGACACCAAAGGAATCATTGGGTAGAGTTCCCCTTTAGGAAAGGTATGGTTAGACCAGATTGGACCCCTGTAAGTGAAAGCTGGCACAGAGCTGTCAGAAGCTGTAAGTCGTGTGTTCTGCCCCCTACGGGATCAAAGCGAAGGGGGGGGGATATGTGACAGAGTGGCGATCTGTCACCCTGGATTCTCAACAAGGCAGGTTGAGGGGCTCCAGGGTAAAGGTTTGATATGGAGGAAAATGGCTTTTCACTTTCCTCCTTTGTTTGTAAGGTCTGTTTTGGGATCTGGAGCCTGGAGATTTCAAAGAGATCTGGGAGGGATGAAATCTCCAATCCTGGGACCAGGTTTTGGGAATGGCCAGGAGACTGATTGCACAGGTGTGTGCAGGCCTCTTCATAGAGTCAGGACCAGAGTTCTGGGCTCCACCCCGGCAGATAGGAGTCAGGTGGGCTTCACCTAGGAGAGGTGGAAGCCAAAAGCAGCAAGGGGCTGCTAGAGACTAGCTGTGTGCTAGAGGCCAGCAGTGTGCAAGTGCCATATTTTTGGGAAGAAGTCTGCAGGAGACAGACAGCAAGCTGAGTGTAAGCAAGGAGGCTGAACCGTTGTTTTGTGGATGATCGATACCCCTGTGTGGGAAACTTCTGTTTGAACTTTCGTTTAAATAAAAGTGGGCTAAAAAGGCCCTGAAAAAGAAAGCGAGTAGCTGTTTGCGTTTAAAAGCTCGTGGCCTGGGACTCGGAGAGGTATTCTGAGAGAGCTGTGTGTATGGACTATACCTACAAGAAAAGGTTTGCTGTTTTGGTGACAGGGAGAAGCCCTTCACCTCTGAGAGAGGAATCATCTTCTGTTTAGTTAGTGCCTGGATGGCAAGGGTTTATTTTGATGTTTTGTTTATTTTGATATTTCTTGCAAACCTTTTTAATAAAACTGACAACCAGTCAGATTTTGACGAAAGCCTGCTGTGCGGTCTACCTTTGTCCCAGGGAAGGACCTGAGCTAACCCCACAGCATATACAGTATTTTGGGATGTACATATTTGTATTTATCGATTTATTTATTTTGCTCACACATACATTTTCAGAGAACCTCTAGCTCATACTTGCCAAGTGCACTAAAGTACATGTATATATAAAATGTTTCTGTTTAGAGCAGGGAATGTATAGACCCTTTGTCAAGTTGTTAGTGCCGATTATGTTCCCACTAGGGAGATTCCACCTCTCTTTTTGTGCTGGTGATCATTGCAACATAGATGGAAAGTGAGGGGGAATTCAAAATTGTAGAGTTGTGGCAAGAGTTACATATGAGGGGAAATCTTCCAATGGGGCATCTATTCCTATGACAACTCTCCAGATCGGAATGTTGTTCACTTTGGGGAGATGTCTTCTTGTGGCATCCCCAGGACAGGAAATGAAGTGGAATCTCCCCAGTGGGTCACAGACAGCAATCCAATAACATGATAGAGGCTTTCAGCCTTGGTTCACACCTATGCATCTTTTAGTGTGTTTTGCAATTTGCAGAAATGCACTACAGTCCATTTAACTTGGTTTCCCATAGATCTCGTTCACATCTGTGCATTTTGAGCTGGTGCATTTTTTTGGAAAGGGTCAGGGACTTTTTTCCACCTCAGGTTGCGTTTTGAGTGTAAAAGATTTCAATGGACCCATACTAAAAATGCAAGTGTTGCTTTTTTGATGCGTTTAAATTAGTTTTTTTTTTTTTTGCGAATAGGAAAGTACGACTGTTCTGTCTCTCCAATCTAAGCATTGAAAGTGTGATCTCTGTAACTTACAGTTGTGATGAGATAGCGATAACTCCAATCTTAGTTGAATACCACAGTCAGTGACTCAATTGAGATGATAACTTGTAGATCTTGTGAAGTTTATTCCATAAACTGAGAGAATCTTACAACAATGAACATCTGATAGGTCAAAATATCATAATGTGTCCTGCTTCATGACATGAGGCTAGAAGCTGCAATGCCTTACTGGGTGTGAGGGATATCTATACAGCATTAACTAAACCAAAGGAAAGGTAGGAGCAGAGACAAAATATAGAAACACTTAAAGCCATATGACAGTCATGTGAAACATGACAATGACAGTTCTGTTCATGTAGTACTACTTTGATGCCACTTTGATGTGACTTTACACTATCTGGAACTCAAGTAACCTCAAAGTTGCATCAAAGTAGTATAGGAACCTTTGTGTCCAAAATTGCATGTTAGGGTTAAGTTCTAGGGTTAGCAGTAATTGTCAGGGTTAGAATGCTAACCCTAACACTAACCCTTAACCCTACTGTTTATCGCTAACCCTAGCCTTTAACCTTAACATTTAACACTAACACTAGCCCTTAACCCTAACCCTAATGTTTACCACTGACCCTAGCCCTTAACCTTTAACCCTAACACTAACCCCTAACCCTACTGTTTATCGCTAACCCTAGCCTTTAACCTTAACATTTAATACTAGCCCTTAACCCTAACCCTAATGTTTACCACTGACCCTAGCCCTTAACCCTAACCCTAACACTAGCCCTTAACTATAACCCTAATGTTTACTGCTAACCCTAGCCTTTAACATTAAAATTTAACCCTAACCCTAGCATGCTACTTTGGACACATAAAGGTTCCTGCACTGGTTTGAAGTGACTTTGATGCTACATGAGTGCCACAGAGTGTAAAGTTGTGTCAGTTATACTACATGAACAGAGCTGTCATGCTTTCATAGTAGCCAACCCCCCCGAAAATGCATCAGTAACGAGTCAAAATTGCATCAAAAACGTGTTCAAAAAAGCAAAATGTGCTGCATAACATGTCAGAAAATGCAACCTGCATAGATGTGGACCTAGCCAAGCACTTCCTTACTTAAAACTACTACTACTCTAAATCAAAATAAAAAATAAACCATTTTTGGCTTTACATACTGTATGCTTATGAAATCTAGATTAATTATTGATCATTTACTATACAGTCTATTCACAAAGATGGATGAGATAATATATTAGAAGGTTAGTTCACACACAACTGACATTGAAACCTGGGTTGATGCTGAACCGGCCTCTGGTTCTTCATATGTCTTGGATGCTCCAGCAGAGAGATCTCCTTGTCATAATTGCCAACATTGTTCCTGTCCAGCTGGGAGTTTTGGGTGTTCCTGTCCCACTTTTGTAGTCTCCATATTAATAAATAAATAAAAAATATCAAACAGGGAGAGTGAGAACTCCCCATAATGGCCACTGTAGAAGTGTAGACCCGGGAACTCAGAACAGATATCTCATGTATAGAATCTCAGAGAGAAACTGTCAGGTGAAATGACTTTTACATAAAAAATTGAAATCATTAAATAACATGCATGCAGCCAATGTATCACAGAAAAAAAATCAATATTCTATTGTAGAAAGCAAATAATGTGCGTCAGGCTGAAAAAAAGACGTGCTCATCAAGTTCAAGCTCTCCATCCTCCCACACCCCCCACCTCTACTTTTCCAACAAGGTACAAGGCATTTCAGCAGTCAAAGCAAAGATGCCAAAAAGTTCTAAATTTCCCTTCATAGGGCGTGGCTTATTGGAGAAAAAAGCTAGAGCCATTGGTATTTGTAATGTAAATGAGACATTAATTTGCATTTAGGGAATACCACAAAGCAAAAGAACCCAAGGGTGAGAGGATTGTGACCATACATCTGCATCTACAGTGACCAGACCAGAATAGAGGGCAAACATGACAGTCACTTACCAATGGCCCTGATGTTGTCCAAGAAAAACGGAATGGGGGGGCATAGTGGTACAGCATGTGTACTCATGCTGCATGGAAAATGGGTGTGACTTATCTAATGGAAGTATGGCTCCCTAGGCATGGTTAAACCAGTAAAACAGAATCAGGTTTTTATTAACATAATTCTTTTTCCAGTCTGAGAACTAAGGTAGCTTGAAGCCAATCTCCAGTTTGATTTTTTTTTTTAAATCCTTCCCTCCGCGTTCCTATTTAAAAAAAAAAAAATCTAACGTATTACCCTCTCCAAACTGTAGAACTGCCCTCCACATTCTCATCCTGCTGGTCTACCTCCAGATTGAACAACGCCCAGAGGCATTCAGTCCACTTCCTGTGACCCCAGGCTGTCATGGACCCACCTCCTAGGGGAGCATCATCAGCCTGGGCTTAAAGAAGAATACTACCAAGAATGGTGTTCACACACACACTATGTGAGTGCCAATGTAACCTAGCAGAGAGGACTACTCACCACCATTGTCAGGAAGAGGAAGGATCTTATTTTCCAAGTCACTTGCTGGAAGACACCTGAGTTTAAGATGTCTGGATTATGCTGAAAACAAATGGGGAAGGAGCTTTTGGGGGTAAGGGGCAGAATCCTGGACTTGGGTTTTAACTTTATAGATGTAAAGGCTGCCAGATGTTCTACAGAGTTATCTGGTCATTCACCTCCCTGTCACTTATTGACATGTTGTGTACAATTTCAGCCCTACCTTTATCATTGTAATCGTTGTTGTAGTATTTACATCAATGCCTGTCTCTTTCAGTTACTCAGATCATCATTTATCATCCTACATGTATTGAACAAAGAGATCAATTAACTTTCAATCAGGATATTGACATACACTCAATGTATATATCTCTGGTTAAAGGCTAGGTTCACGTTTTTTTTTTTAAATAAAATCCAGCTCCCCTATACACCAATATACTATTAGTGTTCCTCAGTTGCAAAAATATATGAGCTCTCTGTGGTCTGGAGAGCAAGGCCTTACCTTAGCCTTTGGTAAATTTCTAAGAAAGCGTTTTCAATTTTAAGACCTCATGCACACGGGACGTTTTGATAACGCTGGTAACGTTCGCTGTGTAAAGTCACGTTAAAAACCTGAGTTGTTCAGTTTTTTTTTAGCGTTTTTGCATTAGCAGAGTATTGCCGCAGTTAGCTGTGTTTTCCTGCATTCCACGTTTGCAGTTTTTAGTGTTTTGTAGCATTTTTTACCAAAACAAATTGGGGGGGGGGGGGGTCAAAAAAAGTCCAAAAATGCTGGCTCGTGGCGTTTTTTCAGCTCTTAGCATTTTTACAGCTAAAATACTCATCTAGAAACCCACTAGTCCTGTTTTTTTTTTTCCAGCCAAAAAACGCCAGTTACAGTCCTATGTGTGCATGGACACATAGGATAACATGCTGGGGGGTTTACTGGCTGTAGAAAAAAATGTCAAAAGCCAAAAACAGCCGCTGTAAAAGCATCCAGTGTGTATGGGGACTTATGCAGGCCATAGATGGGTCGAAAATCGGCCGAAAATAAAATCGGCCAATTTTCGGATCGTTAGTGGGCTAAATGGTCGCTTTGCCGATCGGCCGATTTTCGCGACAATGATGGGCAAATCGGCCGATATTTTACCGATAAAAAAATCTGTGCATGAGCAGTGACCTGCAAGAGGAAGACAAAAAGAAGAAGAAGAAGAAGAAGAAGAGGATGAAGAAGAAGAGGAAGAAGATGAAGAAGAAGCAGAGGAAGAGGATGAAGAAGAAGAAGAGGATGAAGAAGAGAAGAAGAAGAAGAAGAGGATGATGAAGAAAAAGAGGATGAAGAAGAGGATGAAGAGAAGAAGAAGAAGAGGATGAAGAAGAGAAGAAGAAGAAGAGGATGATGAAGAAGAAGAGGATGAAGAAGAAGAAGAGGATGAAGAAGAAGAAGAAGAGGAAGAGGATGAAGAGAAGAGGAAGAAGAGGATGAAGAAGAGAAGAAGAAGAAGAGGATGATGAAGAAGAGGATGATGAAGAAGAAGAGGATGAAGAAGAAGAAGAGGATGAAGAAGAGGAAGATGATGAAGAAGAAGAAGAGGAAGAGGATGAAGAAGAAGAAGAAGGTGAAGAAGAAGAGGATGAAGAAGAAGAAGAGGATGATGAAGAAGAAGAAGAAGAAGAAGGTGAAGAAGAGGATGAAGAAGAAGAGGATGAAGAAGAAGAGGAATTCCAGTCCGGCAAAAAGTGTCCCTGCAGAGAGCTCCGCTATTTCTTCTGACAGTTCCTTGACATTTATAGCGGTTGCAACAATGTATCTATTTGTTTCCGAATAAAAACATCTGTATCCTAAATGGATACAAATAGATACATTGTTGCAACCGCTGTAAATGTCAAGGAACTGTCAGAAGAAATAGCGGAGCTCTCTGCAGAGACACTTTTTGCTGGCTGTAGACGGGATGAAAATCGGCCAATTTTTTTTACCGTTGCTGGTAACGTCGGCCTCTTGAACGACCGATTTTTCGTTTTTTTAAAAGAAAAATCGGCCGATTTTCGACCCGTCTATGGCCGGCCTTAGAATATAGGCAAAGGAAAGAGGAGCCAGTAGGACACCAGAAGCAGATCACCAGCTGATCTCATTAGCACACACATCCTGCACTGACCTCATTAGTACACACCTTTCAACCATCAACTATTTTTCACAGCATCCCTGGGATCACTCCTCATGTGCATTTGCTTGGCTACCCCAGCGTCTCTACGGACGGGCTCAGGCCAATTGGATAAATGCTGTGTCCTCCTATTATATAGTTTTGGTAAATCTAAAGAAGATCATATAGATCATACAGAGATTGTACAATCAGATTGTATAGTGTATGGCCACCTCTATACACATAAAATTACGTAGTTGCACTTTCTGTGTTATTAATTGTTTAATGGTAAACAAAGCACACAGAAACTAGCACACATTTTGCCACATGAAAAAAAGGGTGACAAAAAGCAGCAAAATGCTCAGTAAAAAATATGCAACAGGCATTACGCCAAAATGTCCAATGAGCTACTTTGTCACATGTAGCGCATCCCATTGAAATCAACAGGCTGCCCTATGTGGGTCACTGGAAAAATGAGCCAAAAGACATGCTCTCCCTCTACTCTTGGTGTGAATGGGGCCTGAAAGTGAAATTGGTTTGTTTACACAAAAGCAGTGCTGCCCGGCAGTGCCGCCAGTCAGTGCCATCATCAGCGTCGCCAGTCAGTGTCGCCCATCAGTTCTCAGCAGTGCCGCCTATCAGTGTCCATCATTGCTGCATGTCAGTGCCTCCTCATCAATGCCCACCAGTGCCACCCCATCAGTGCAGCCTATCAGTGCCCATAAGTGCTGCCTATCCATGCCACCTCATCAGTGTCCATCAGTGCATCTCATCAACGCACATCAGTGAAGGAGAAAAATTACCTGTTTGCAAAATTTTATAATATAAACAAAGAAAAACTTTTTTTTCAAACATTTTGCTCTTTTTTTGTTTATAGTAAAAAATAAAACACCCAGCGGCGATTAAATACTACCAAAAGAGAGCTCTATTTGTGTGAAAAAATGATAAAAATTTCATATGGGTACAGTGTTGCATGACCGCACAATTGTCATTCAAAGTACGACATCGCTGAAAGCTGGAAATTGACCTGGGCAGGAAGGGGGTATAAGTGCTGGTAGGCAAGTAGTTAAATAAGGAAAGACAACAATAAAGTGACCACCATCATGAAGACAACTACTGCCCAAATCCAATAGCAAGTAACGTATTTTAAATAAAGAAAATCAAAATGCATTTGTCCTTCTCAAAATACTGTATCTTTAATGTGGCATGAACCAAAGACTTATTATCGTAAGGAAAAGCAAGGGCTTACAACGAGTTAATTTGCAAACAAAATTACTCAAAGTATCTGAAAGAGAAAATTGTGCTTTAGGTACATAGTTCAGTCCTTCACTCGGAAGATATCTTCAGCCTGTGTAAGAGAAACTAAAGATACAATCATGTCTTCTGTAATGAAGGAAAGTGTCGTGTTTAGGAATGAAGATGAAAGATGAGTGACAATTTAATGTATAACGTGGACATTTTCTCTTTCGATTATAGTGATGTGTACCAG
The DNA here is from genome assembly GCF_062004578.1 of Staurois parvus. NCBI lineage: Eukaryota > Metazoa > Chordata > Amphibia > Anura > Ranidae > Staurois > Staurois parvus. The sequence goes on along the minus strand of NW_028318360.1, from coordinate 99,549 downwards.
TAATAAACTTAGATGCTTTTAGGAGGAACACACAGGGATGAAATTTGCTAGAGCTATCATTGCCTATAATCTGCCCACAATTAATATGCAGCTGAATGTAGCAGCAAAATTGAAAGCATCGTGCTACCATTAGATATTAATTGCAAATACATCATACGCAACATTGCTCCCTAGTGCAATCATCACTAACAATGAATCTTGGAGTAATTATGGGCAATGGTCGCTCTAGCAAAAATTGTCTACTGTACATCCAACCTTTAATTTGACTGAAATCACACTTTGCACTACTTGCAAGGTCCGCTTTTGAATTGTTGCCCCCTCCCACTTGCTGAAATGCTAAATAAAAGTTTTTAAAAAAAAATCTCTAAGGGGAAAAAATGAAATATTATACTCATCTTTTTGTTTGGCTTTCGGAGTGCAGGGGGTGAAGTCATCCTACTCCAATGAGATCTGGGGGGAATGCTGAGAACTCCAAATCTCACAGAAGACACTAGAGTGCTGTGAGCATCTGCTCAGTAACGTGGTGGCTACTCTACATACCCCATATCCTGCCGGAAGGATCATCACCCTCACCTAGGTGCAATGGGCAGAAGATACATGGAATAGTGTTGGCGCACAAATTGTCCTCTAGTCAGTTCATTGCCCCACTTTGACATAAAAGGATGGAGAGGGGAGGTAAATGAGAGACCCTGCTGCTAAGTCCAGAACAGGGTTCTCGGTCATTCCAGTGCACACTTCAAGGCTGGCTTTATGGGAAGGAGCAGAAGCAGATCTCCAGATGAGCATGTGTAGCGAGGCAATTGCTGTTTCCCTTTTTAAAGAACTGTTTTCCTTTTAAAACTGCATGTTGTCAGAAAGGGTTTGATTGGCTCAGCTCTCAGCAGTACTGGAGTGTTTGTGGGAGTTGCAGTTTCATCAGAGAGGCAGACAATGTGACTTTATACTGCACAGTACTACAGGACCAGGATGCTTTGCAAGGAGGAAGGGGGTAGAGGAGCCACGTGTGCCTTGGCAGAGGACATGTGGGAGTTAGTCTGCAGCCCCTACTGTTGAAGTACACTGACACTGTTTCCAGAACAGCAGAGGTTGCTAAGGACAACGGTTATCTACAGCATCTGAAGCCAGCAGCAACTGTGATGATTGGTACCAGTCACCCACGCCAGCAGTTACCAACAACAACAACATCTCCCACCGCAGAGAGAGAGGTCAGAGTGTTGGAAATCGCAGAGGAGGCGTGTGACCATCCCAGGTGAGACACCTCAGAGATTGTGCAGCACCGACAATTGACAACAGAAAACAACAGAGCCCCATTCATCATCCCTTCAAGGAGTTAACCCCTGAAGACTGTTCTTCTTGGATGTGGTGAGCAACTGCTAACCTGTGACATGTCAGTCCCTAAGAGCGCTCCACCGATTCACTAACACAGGCCTGTGCAACACATAGACTCACACAGTGTTACAATCCCACAGTATGCAAGTGAATTTGGGACTGAGCCTAAAGAGACGTCAGTTTAGCTGGGAACATATTACTGCTGTAGTTGTAGGGGGTTATTCTGATCTATAGCTATATCCGTATATCCGTATATACATGAATATTGTGTTTATTGATGTTATTGTGCCAATTCTAGAAGGTTTGTGTATTCAGTGCATTTAACTGCTATTTTCCAAGTTAATTTGCAGTCTATTTGCATTGTTTTACCTGTCATATTAAACCTGTTATAAAACTTCCCACAAGGTGTACTGGTGTGCTGTGGATCCAATATATATATGGTTCATCACTGAAGTAAGGACAGAAGTGCCTGTTAATTCCAGTGGCTCCTCCGGGGGTGAGCGCTACACATGTAAAAAGAAAGTGGAGAAGGCGCCACTGAGTGTAGACTGTAAAACACTCTTACAAAATGATAAAAATTGCACTAACATTAGGAGAGATATAGATAGGCACACCTTTGGTATATGGCAATCTTCCAGGGAAGATGTGGACACGGTGCAGGTAGGTGCTATGCAGAAGCCGGATCATGAAACAAGCTTGGGGTTGTGAGAGTGTCATGGTCACGGTGAACGCTGCAGTCCACCTGCGTTCCACTGCTGTTTGCGGAGCTCAGCTGGCCACCTCCACATTACAGCTGAACCTGGACTCAGCATGACCCCTGACCCTCTGAACAGTGCTGATTGGCCCTGTGTTTATCACAAGCACCCTCCTAGAAAAAAAAAACTCTAGCAATACACACCAAACTGAGTATAATCCCCCCTCCACCAAACTTTTCACTTGGCACAATGCAGTCAGGCAAGTACGGTTCTCCTGGCAACCGCCAAACCCAGACACGTCCATCGGATTGCCAGACAGAGAAGCGTGATTGGTCATTCCACAGAACAAGTCTCTACTGCTCTAGAGTCCAGTGGCGGCGTGCTTTACACCACTGCATCTGCCGGTTTGCATTGCACGTGGTGATGTAAGGCTTGGATGCAGCTGCTCAGTCATGGAAACCCATTCCATGAAGCTCTCTATGCACTGTTGTTGTGCTAATCTGAAGGCCACACCAAGTTTGGAGGTCTTTAGCTATTGATTCTGCAAACAGTTGGCAACTTCTGCACACTCTGTCATTTTATGTGGCCTACCACTTCGTGGTTGAGTTGCTGTGGTTCCCAGTTGCTTCCACTTTATTATCATACCACTAACAGTTGACATATTGGAATATTTAGTAGCAAGGAAATTTCACAGATGGACTTATTGCACAGGTGACAACCTATCACGGTACCACGCTTGTATTCACTGAGCTCCTGAGAGCGACCCATTCTTTCTCAAATATTTGTAGAAGCAGTCTGCATGCCTAGGTGCTTGATTTTATACACCTGTGGTCATGGAGGTGATTGGAACACCTGAATCCAATGACTTGGAGGGCGGGCCCAATACTTTTGTCAATATAGTGTATACATGCTCCTTTTATATGTGTGGTTGCAGGGTGGGGCATGCCTCTGTCACCTATGATGGGTTGTCTGCTTTGACAGCTTCCTGGCAGGATAACTCAGGCTGGTTTGGACTCACCCCTAGTCACCTCTTCCTTTGCTCGCCTTCAGGACTCACCAGATCCTATCCATCCTCTGGAACTTCTTACCCCAATATGTCTGACTATCTCCTACTCTGTTCGTCTTTAGTCCATCCTGGCAAATTCCTCTCTTTAGCAAAGCCTAACTTAACAAATTAAATTTTACTTACTCCAACTACTAAGCCACTCATAGTTATTACCTTTTTGTATCACTTGACACCCCCTCTGAAGAGCAGGGTTCTCCCAACACTTCTGTAATGAACTGAATTGTAACTGTATTGTCTCCCTTATTTTGTATAATGCAAAGTAGAATGTTGGCTCTATTTTGCTATTTAAAGTGAAGTTCCAGTGAAAATAAAAAATAAATAAAAGCAGCTACAAAAACTGTAGCTGCTGACTTTTAAAAAACAGACACTTACCTGTCCCTCGGTCCAGCGTTGTCCCCCCCCAAAGCACATTTTACCAGCCGTCCTGTGTTCCTGGCGCCGGCATCTTCAGTGTGGCACCCGGCTGTGTCAGCATGCGGCTTTACAGCCGGGTGCCCACTGCGCATGTGCGAGAAGTGCTGCACTTTGTGAATGGCCCCTTAGTCTTCTGGGACCTGTCATGTGTCCCAGAAGACAACGGATAGGGAAGGGAGGGAAGGACAACTTATGCTTCCAATCGCCTAGGTGATCGCAGCACAAGTGAGAGCGGGTACTTATCAATTTCGGGTACCTGCTCCCCCCCGCCCAAAAGTGCCAATCCTTAACAGGGGACCAATTCTTAAAGCGGAACGTCCCCTTTTGTGTGGAGCTCTGCTTTAAGTCCTGTATAATAGTAATTGGTTCTGTTGAGGCCTTTTTGATTCCTTTAGTGCTGATTCACACTGATGCAGTGTGTGAAACCGCATGTGATTCGGTCAGGAATTGCACCACATTCCTGTTCAAATCACATGCGATTCTTTGCAGTGCATTTTGAGCCCATTCATTTAAGGCTCAAATTGCAAGTTACCCGCATGCAAAAAATGCATACACCGTTTTTTGTCACACTGGAATCGGATTGCATGGGCATTAACACCCATGCGATCCAATTCAGCCCATCACACTGCATTTTGCGACCTGTTTTTGGGGTGTCGCTAAGTTAACATTGACACCCACAGCTGTTCACATGAACGGAGTGCGATTGTGATATGTTGTGGAAAATTGTGATATGTTGTGGATCGCTGTGAATGCTGCACTGCATCAGTGTGAACTGGTAAACTTCACTGATATTGGTGCAGAAAGCCGAGATCCAAAATCAGCCTTGTGCCAAATATCTCTTGTGTCTCCATCTTGCCCTTCCCGCTCCCTTTTCCCTCCTTCTTCGGCTTCCTCTCTATGATTTTCATCTCCACTCTTCCCCTTTGTGGGTTGTATAATGTGTATGCGATTACTGAGTCTGCTCAGGATGACAGGTTGTGTCAGGGATCACGGCTACGAATGGCTCCATGCATGCGCAGAGCGCCGATCTATTCTAGCTGGCGGACACTAGGACCTGGACGGCAGCGGCTGCGCATGCGCACTCGTGATCGCGGCCGCTCAACTGGCACCAATGGCAGGGCGCATTATTTAAACCTGCCCTGCACCTACACACATTGCCGTATGGTCTTATCCCTGTGTACCTGTATCCTGTTGTTGAAGATTCGTTGCTGACCTGCCTGGACCTGACCTCTGCTGACTTCTCCTGCACTGACCCCTGGCTAAGTTTGACCTCTCTTGTGGATACCCCTACCTGATCTGAACTACTGGTACCGACCCCGGCAAGTGACCTGACTATTCTGCCTGCTGCCTTGTACTACGCTGACCTCTCTGTTACCGACCTGGCCCGTCTGACCACGCTCATCCGTCCATCCATCCGGCACGGATCCAGCTATCCCTGCTTCCGCCTTCTGCCTCTTCACGTCAGGCTCTCCATCTGCACAGACCCCCGGCGGACTCCTCTACCGCAGACGGGTGTACTCAGAGGCCGCGACCTGGTTCCAGTCTTCTCCAAGTCCATCCCCACCATCAGGGGCCCTGGTGAACAAGCAGGCTGGGGCTTAGACTCCGCGCTCTGGGGAATCCTGTCCTGTGGGCTGCTAGAGATACCGCCAGGTGGTTGCTAACAGGTTGATTTTTGTAGGATTCTCAGCTTTGGAAGTTAGTATATACTGCTTAGTGGTATCCTGAGGCAGGTGTGGGGGGTTGCGCGCCGCAACAGGTGACACCTACCGCACGGGGTGACACCAGACCTTATCCACGAAAAGGTAAGTTGTAAAGCAAGCCGATGATCCCCGAAAGATGGATCAGATCTGCGGATTGAGCATAATGGATCGGACTCTGATCCATTATGCTCCCCAAGCCGCAGATCCGATCCATCCTGCGGGGATCGTCGGCTTGCTTTACAACTTACCTTTTCGTGGAGCGGGTCCGGTGTCACCCCGTATAGGTTGCATGCCGACGATCCCTGCAGGATGGATTGGATCTGCGGATTGGGGAGAATAATGGATCGGACTCTGATCCATTATGCTCAATCCACAGATCTAATCCATTCTGCGGGGATCGTCGGAGTGGGTGTCACCAAGTGTTAACGCACCGGTTGACACCAACCCTAGGGACGCCCCTGATACTGCTATTTACAGTATGTCACGTGATCGCCTGTTTTTATGTACCTTGAATTTTTTGTATTTCTGTATGATTTCAATAAATGTAACTGTTAAAAAAAAAATCTCTTGTGTCAGATATTTTTTTTTGCTACTTGGTGTCATTTCTACATCCCTTTTCACTATGTTTCGACAGAGGTAAATATATGTTAGCAATATCCATGCTGCAGATCAGACATACCAATTTATACAGACTTTCTGACATTTCTTTGGTGAAAGTTGAACTAATGATGTACAACAACGTAATCCTGGAATATCCGATGGTATCCCAAGCACGTTACAAGAGAGCTCCGATCAGGTTAATAATTGCTAGTTCATTTCAATCAAGTTACGTGCAGTTGATGTGAATTAATTCAGTTGTGAGAGTCTGTCCCAAAGTTGGCGAATCGATTCAGAATTCTGTCTGGGTGGGGGTGGGGCACTGATGGACAGTACTACATTGTGTGTAAAGACCACTCTGCTTTCCAAAGCCCCCAGATACAGAATGTTGTTGGAGACATTTGTCACCTATTGTAGATTTTCAGAACAAATGTTTATCTGTTTTTCCCCCAATGCATGCATCTAAAAAGCAATTTTCCACATACAGTTGTATTAAACCCAAATCCTAAAATGTAATATATTGCAGCTTGCCAATCATTAGATGTGCTGGCTGCATTCATTTTCTTTTTTAGTTTTTTTCCCTCAGTTTTCACTTGGTGATCTGGCCAGTCACACACACTTGTATTAGAGTGCCCCTTTCTGGAGCAACAGGGACACCTCTGGACAGCAGCATTCTCCAAAGCTGGCAGAGAGGGGTGTTAGATGGACTAGCAGATTTATATACTAACAAACTGAATTCAAACTACGGATGCAGTTAGAGCAGTTTTTTTTTTCCTGTTTGGTTAAATGATTTACCTAAATAAATAAAAGCTGATCATTGTAAGCACCACTGCTAGTGTTAAATGGTTTGTCTCAACCCTCTAACTGCTACATATGCAGGATAGCTTTTTCTGAAAAACAACAGATTTATTGGCTAAAAGCTATTCAGAGCAACCTAGGGAACAGTCAAGTGAAGCCTTAAAAATTCAGAGCAGATGCTGATATGTAAAATCTCTTTCTCCGTCACCAGCATTGCTAAGGTCAGCATTTTGCTGTAGAGTGATCAAGCTGACTAAACTCCATATTTAGGTCTGCTTTGAAAAATTCAGGAGGCACTAAGACTGGTTGGCAATGTATTAGAAGGAACATAAACCTGTTATACTGCTTCACTCAGGCAGCCATGGCCTGACCCCCGTCTTCCTAGGGACAACACACAAACAAGGACAGTAGATGTCACCTCTGCAGATGGCATTGATAAGCAGTGTTGACTCTAGGAACAAGATATGGGGGGGCAGTAAGATACCACAGTCAAAACTAGGGGGGGTCTAATAATTTTCACCACCAATAAGAGAGGGGGGAGAGAGAGAGAGGGAGAGAGAGAAAGAGGGGGGAGAGAGAGGGGGGAGGGGGAGAGAGAGACAGGGGAGAGAAGAGGGAGGGGGAGAGAGAGGGAGGGAGAAGGGGAGAGAGAGACAGGGAGGGAGGGAGAGAGAGAAAGATGGAGAGAGGGGGGAGAGGAAGGGAGAAAGGAGAGGGGGGAGAGAGAGAGGAAGGGAGAGGGGGAGAACGAGAGGGGGGAGGGAGAGAGAGGGGGGAAAAAGATGGAGGTAGAGGGGGAGAAAGGGACAGGGAGGAGAGAGAGAGAGGAAGGTGGGGAGGGAGAGGGAGAGAGAGGAAGGGAGAGAGAGAGGGAAAGGGAGAGAGAGGGAGAGAAAAACTCTCAAAAGCTTTTCTTTATTCTGTAGTTAAAGCCATTTCAGCAAACACCAGGGCTGTGTAAATAATCCCGTGTGTTAAATATGTCACTAATGAAGACCAATGAATATTATAATTAGACTATGACCAGCTGGATTTTGTGCATAGATTAGATGTGGCCTGGAAAGTTAACATTATTAATTGTATCCTCTCAGCATGAGTAAATGGCTTCTCCTAAGAGGAAGTACATGACGGTCAGAGATGTAACTAGGCATCTCAGGGCCCCGGTTCAAGAATCCATGAAAGGTAAGAGACTGCAGGCACACAACAGGAGATGATCAGAGACTGCAGGCACACAACAGGAGATGATCAGAGAATGCAGACATAATACAGGAGATGGTCATAGACTACAGATATAACACAGGAGATGGTCAGAGACTGCAGGCATACTACAGGAGAAGATCAGAGTCTGCAGGTATACTACAGGATATGGTCAGATCAGGGGCGGACTGACCATTTGGAAACTCGGGCACTGCCCGAGGGCCCGGGGTCAGTAGGGGCCCCATGAGATGCCCCTGGTACCTTTATCATAGGCTTTTTTTAGTTTGGGGAAGGACACAGGGGCCCCATGATCCCCTATTGCCCGGGGGGCCCCATGAGTTGTCAGTCCGCCCCTGGGTCAGATACTGCAGACATACTACAGGATATAGTCAGACACTGCAGACTTACTACAGGGGATGGTCAGAGACTGCAGGCATACTGCAGGCATACTATAGGGGATGGACAGAGACTGCAGGCGTACTACAAAGGATGGTCAGAGACTGCAGGTATACTACAGGATATGGTCAGATACTGCAGACATACTAAAGGATATAGTCAAAGACTGCAGACTTACTACAGGGGATGGTCAGAGACTGCAGGCATACTACAGGATATGGTCAGATACTGCAGACATACTACAGGATATAGTCAAAGACTGCAGACTTACTACAGAGGATGGACAGAGACTGCAGGTATACTACAGGATATAGTCAGAGACTGCAGACTTACTACAGGGGATGGTGAGAGACTGCAGGTATACTACAGGATATAGTCAGAGACTGCAGACTTACTACAGGGGATGGTCAGAGACTGCAGGTATACTACAGGGGATGGACAGAGACTGCAGGCATACTACAGGAGATTGTCAGAGACTGAATACGCACTACAGGAGATGGTCAGAGACTTCAGACACACTACAGGAGATGGTCAGAGACTGCAGGCATACTACAGGACATACAAAACGGATAACAGGCGCATGGTGTGGCAGTCCATGTATGTTTGATGAGTTCCAAATGGGCAGGGGTGAGGGTAGTCCAGTAGGCACTAAGGGCAAGCAGCGTAGGAGCAAAGCATAACTCTGCAGAAGGGAAAACAAAGAAACACAGCGCCTATCTTAGAATTTAAAAACAGGCTCATGGGTAAGAGGGTGAGAAGTCTGTAGCCAGATGATGTTTTGTGTCTGATCCAGAGAGGAGATCGATTGAGTCCATCAGCAGGTGGTGCTGTGCATGTGCAACATTAATGGTAAGCCTGGTGGAATCTCCAAGGTGTCTGCCAGCAGATGGTGCCGTGCATATGCAGCATGGATGGTGGAGCTTGTCAGAGTCTCCAAGATGTCCGGGATCAGCACATGTGGCGTCTGATGTCATCAAAATGCGACGCGTTTCTGATCATGTGCAGGACGAGATGAGTCCAGGCGCGCTCTTTCATCAGGCAGGCTGATTCTCCTATTCTACACCCAGTCGCATGTGCGACCTCTGCAGCCCTGGTAGTTCCACCACTGGCGGGGGGGGGAACAAGGAATAACCTAGGGGGGGCAATTGCCCCTCCTTGCCCACCTGTAGTGACACCACTGCTGATAAGCCCTGTAGGTTGAAATACATTTGTCAGAGTATAAGTCAGACAGTGGAATGAAGACTTGCTGTTACCATCCCTGGTATAGCTGATGGAAAATTACTGTCTATTCTGCAAATTAGATCAGTAAGGCCAGATTCACACAGCTAGGCTGTAGTTATGTGAATGCTACTGCAAGTGCAAAGATATGTGCATCAGTTTGCTCAGGCCCGGGACAAGGGGGTGCAACTGCCCTGGGCGCAATGGTTTACTTTAGAGATGGGGGCACCTTCCTTCTGTTACAAGGCTGACAGCAGTAGTGACAGTGGCAATGATTTTGACAAGTTGTGAATGCTGGGTGAAAGATCCCCTAAGTTTGCACATCATGAGCACCCCCTGCTCATGATGTGCAAACTTAGGGGATCTTTCATGGCTTGGCATCTTTACCCTGGGCCCACCAGTGAATACTATCAATGCCCATCACTGCAGCCTCATCAGTGCACATTAGTTTAACAAAAAAATCTCTAGCAATACAAACCAAACTGAGCATGTGCAGAGTGACTCCACACAATATGTCTTATCAGGAGATAAGAGGGGGGCACTGGAAGAAGGGGAGGATCAAAGAAGACATGATCAGCCTTTTTCCATAATGCAGAGGATTAACCCTTTAGGTTCCACAGTGAGTATACCAAGCATGCTTTACTGCATATACAGACTGATTTTACTGTTGTGGGTTTAGTAACACTTTAATGTATAACAAAGATGTATATGGGCCCTCATTGTTCTTTTAATTAAAGTAACTGCACTGTGAAGTTATGTATGTTCCATGCAATCACAGCGACAGGAGCCATTTAAGCAGGTTGCGTCTACCAGTAGAGTTTGACATTTAACAGGTCATCTAAACAATAAGGAGTGTATTTTCGAGTAATCTTTTATTTTCCATTGATGGGACTATCTAGGAATAAATACCTTCTAACAGGTAGGAATGCATTATTTTGAAGTTGATTAATTTATGTGTTATGAAAACAATGACTTATGGATGTATGTATAATTCTGTTCTCATAAACTACAGATATACTGTAAGAGCACAAAGTAATAAGGTGGATGTAATAGTGAACAAAAGGAAACTTTTTTTAAGTGAAAATAGAGGGATTTTCAAGGTGTATATATGTTATTTTAAAGCATAAGTCGCATTGTGTTTTGCTCAAGAACTGAATTTAGTCATAGAAGAATAGTTATAGTGTTACTAAACCCCGGACCCTGCATTCACTATATCTGGTCTCCCACAGTACACACAACATGGAAATGCAATTATTATAGTAAATGTAAACTGCTAAATACCTTTTCTCATCAGCAGTTGGAGCAGTCTTGTGACTTCTATCAATGTTCAGCAAAGCACTGGTTAAAACTTGTAGGAGGAGTTTTCATTCTCCTCTCACTATCCTATGAGGCTGCCTAACCCCATGATCCTCTGTCTGGACAGTGCTAATTGGCCCTGGGCCAATCACATGCACCCTTCCAAAGGATAAAAAAAAACCTAGCAATACATACCAAACTAAGCATGTGCAGAGTGACTCCAAGAACTCTGTGCTATCAGCAGTTGGATTGGGGACAACAGAAGAATGGGAGGATCAGAGAAGACAGGATCAAACAGCCTTTTTCACACAATGTGGAAGATTAACCCCTTAGGTTCCACAGCATGCTGTACTGCATATACAGACTGATTTTATTGTTGTGGGTTTAGTAACACCTTAACGTAGTTTATAGCTAATTTGTAATGTAAATCATAAGATGATCGCACACTTCATCCACCGCTCAGATACGCTTATTTATTTAGGGGTCACAACATCATGCAGATAACAGCAGATTATCATTTATAAACCAGATACAATTTGAGAACAGACTAGATTTTCTATTGTTCTACTATATATAAACCTCAGTGGACACACACATACAATTGTGACAGATGTACTCTCTGGAACCTGGTGGCCGCAGCTTGGCCCCATAGGCACACTGTGGCTTAACAACTTACAGTCACCTACAGTTACCTTCACAGATCGCCATACAGGTGATCCTCCAGTTCCTGAACCCATGGAATTTTACTGTGTCACAGTATATGCAAATTTCTCCACTAGCCACCACCAAGGCGGTCATCCTGAGAAGGGTGTCACCAGTCAAAGAGTAAGGCATCTCCTCTGTTAGAGAAGACTCCCCCCATCATAGTTCTTCACAAGATCTTTATTTCAGATGTTTAGCAGATTAACATTCTCTGATAACCTGGCCATTTGGAGTCTTAAGTATGCACAAGACCTCAGTGCTGACCTCAGAAAACCATTGTCGCTATTCATCATGGTCCAGCACCATCATATCTGGCATAGACATCTGAGCCTGCTTCAAACATCTTACATTTTGAAGGAATCATGTTTTTGTTAAGCTGAGATTGCTTCCCCTGAGTTCAAATAAGGGTGAAGTCAATCTCCGCAAGTTTTAAGCTTTGCGAAAGAAAGTTTGTCAGTTTCTTCTTCCAGCCTCCATTAGCAGTTCCACTCAATGCATCCTTTGTAACCAGGCCGTGCGTCAGTCCATTAAAGATAGGTGAAATGGTGCTAATGGTGAGAAAGCTCTGTCCATCTGTGCGTCTTCCATTCAGCAGACATGAACTGTATGGCATTAAATGTGTCTAACAGTAGATGGCAAATAGTTTCCAAATTGCTAGCTGAAGTAAACAAGACAATTTCCAAACATTTTGAGAATAAATCCACAAGAAAAAATGTAATTGTCTGGAAATACCTGCAAAATCTACACATAGTCAGTACAAGGGGTACATGGTGATTTCTCCAGGGTAGACCATATTTCTTGTTGGATGATTGTGTGGTGTTTGATACAGAAAACAGATCTTTGACCATCCTTCAGTTCATCAATTTTAGGTCACCACAGCCTTAAACTAAACTCCAAGGAAACAGTTAAATACACAGAAGAAATACATGTATTGGAGCTCTTGTACTTAAGCATCCCACAGGTGGAAGGAAAGAAAATTGCTTGATTCCCCCATCAACACAGTCAGCTCCGACAGCGCTGTTGTGTTCTGCCAGTGGGTACCCTTCCTGGCCGGCAGAACACAATGATTACAGTTAGCGGCTATATCTGCCAGCAGTAATCACATGTAAAAAATCTGACAGGCTGGTTGTACCCAAGTTGACCGAGGGATCGACTTGGGTACAACCAGCCTGCCTATAGATGGATTGCATATCGACCAGTCCCTATTGAACCAGGCAAGATTCGATCCATCCTGCACAGTCAGATGGAATCACTGTAGCAGACACCGGAAGCTAGTAGAGATCACTGTACTAGACACTGGAAGCTATTAGAGATCACTGTAGTAGGCACAGGAAGCTAGTGGAGATCACTGTAGTAGGCACTGGAAGCTAGTGGAGACCACTGTAGTTGGCACTGGAAACTAGTGGAGACTACTGTAGAAGGCACTGGAAACTAGTGGTGATCACTGTAGTAGGCTCAGGAAGCTAGTGGAGATCACTGCAGTAGGCTCAGGAAGCTAGTGGAGATCACTGCAGTAGGTGCCGGAAGCTAGTGGAGATCACTGTAGTAGGCTCAGGAAGCTAGTACAGATCACTGCAGTAGGCACCGGAAGCTAGTGGAGATCACTGTAGTAGGCTCAGGAAGCTAGTACAGATCACTGTAGTAGGCACCGGAAGCTAGTGAAGATCACTGTAGTAGGCTCAGGAAGCTAGTGGAGATCACTGTAGTAGGCTCAGGAAGCTAGTGGAGATCACTGTAGTAGGCGCAGAGAGCTAGTGGAGATCACTGTAGTAGGCTCAGGGAGCTAGTGGAGATCACTGTAGTAGGCTCAGGAAGCTAGTGGAGATCACTGTAGTAGGCACCGGAAGCTGGTGGAGATCACTGTAGTAGGCACCGGAAGCTGGTGGAGATCACTGTAGTAGGCACCGGAAGCTAATGGAGACCACTGTAGTAGGCACTGGAAGCTAGTAGAAATCACTGTAGTAGGCACCAGAAGCTAGTGGAGATCACTGTAGTAGGCACCAGAAGCTAGTGGAGATCACTGTAGTAGGCTCAGGAAGCTAGTGGAGATCACTGTAGTAGGCTCAGGAAGCTAGTGGAGACCACAGTAGTAGGCACTGGAAGCTAGTAGAGATCACTGTAGTAGGCAGTGGAAGCTAGTAGAGATCACTGTAGTAAGAACAGGATGCTAGTGGAGATTACTGTAGTAGGCACCGGAAGCTAGTGGAGACCACTGTAGTAGGCACCAGAAGCTAGTGGAGATCACTGTAGTAGGCACCAGAAGCTAGTGGAGATCACTGTAGTAGGCTCAAGAAGCTAGTGGAGATCACTGTAGTAGGCACTGGAAGCTAGTGGAGATCACTGTAGTAGGCACTGGAAGCTAGAAGAGATCACTGTAGTAGGCACTGGAAGCTAGTAGAGATCACTGTAGTAGGCACTGGAAGCTAGTAGAGATCACTGTAGTAGGCTCAGGAAGCTAGTGAAGATCACAGTAGTAGGCACTGGAAGCTAGTAGAGATCAGTAGTAAGTAGCGGATGCTAGTGGAGACCACTGTAGTAGGCACTGGAAGCTAGTAGAGATCACTGTAGTAGGCTCAGGAAGCTAGTAGAGATCACTGTAGTAGGCACCGGAAGCTAGTGGAGACCACTGAGTAGGCACCGGAAGCTAGTGGAGATCACTGTAGTAGGCTCAGGAAGCTAGTGGAGATCACTGTAGTAGGCACCGGAAGCTAGTGGAGATCACTGTAGTAGACACCGGAAGCTAGTGGAGATCACTGTAGTAGGCACTGGAAGCTAGTGGAGATCACTGTAGTAGGCTCAGGAAGCTAGTGGAGATCACTGTAGTAGGCTCAGGAAGCTAGTAGAGATCACTGTAGTAGGCACCGGAAGCTAGTGGAGATCACTGTAATAGGCTCAGGAAGCTAGTGGAGATCACTGTGGTAGGCACTGGAAGCTAGTGGAGACCACTGTAGTAGGCATTGGAAGCTAGTAGAGATCACTGTAATAAGCACAGGATGCTAGTGGAGTTCACTGTAGTAGGCACCGGAAGCTAGTGGAGACCACTGTAGTAGGCACCAGAAGCTAGTGGAGATCACTGTAGTAGGCTCAGGAAGCTAGTGGAGATCACTGTAGTAGGCACCGGGAAGGTAGTGGAGATCACTGTAGTAGGCACTGGAAGCTAGAGGAGATCACTGTAGTAGGCACTGGAAGTTAGTAGAGATCACTAGTAAGCACCGAAAGCTAGTGGAGACCACTGTAGTATGCACTGGAAGCTAGCAGAGATCACTGTAGTAGGCACTTGAAGCTAGTAGAGATCACTGTAGTAGGCACTGGAAGCTAGTAGAGATCACTGTAGTAGGCACTGGAAGCTAGTGGAAATCATTGTAGTAGGCACCGGAAGCTAGTGGAGATCACTGTAGTAGGCACTGGAAGCTAGCAGAGATCACTGTAGTAGGCACTTGAAGCTAGTAGAGATCACTGTAGTAGGCACTGGAAGCTAGTAGAGATCACTGTAGTTGGCACTGGAAGCTAGTGGAAATCATTGTAGTAGGCACCGGAAGCTAGTGGAGATCACTGTAGTAGGCTCATGAAGCTAGTGGAGATCACTGTAGTAGGCACCGAAAGCTAGTGGAGATCACTGTAGTAGGCACCGGAAGCTAGTGGAGATCACTGTAGTAGGCACCGGAAGCTAGTGGAGATCACTGTAGTAGGCACCGGAAGCTAGTGGAGATCACTGTGGTAAACACCGGAAGCTTGTAGAGATCACTGTAGTAGGCACCAGAAGCTAGTGGAGATCACTGTAGTAGGCACCAGAAGCTAGTGGAGATCACTGTAGTAGGCTCAAGAAGCTAGTGGAGATCACTGTAGTAGGCACTGGAAGCTAGTGGAGATCACTGTAGTAGTCACTGGAAGCTAGAAGAGATTACTGTAGTAGGCACTGGAAGCTAGTAGAGATCACTGTAGTAGGCTCAGGAAGCTAGTGAAGATCACAGTAGTAGGCACTGGAAGCTAGTAGAGATCAGTAGTAAGTAGCGGATGCTAGTGGAGACCACTGTAGTAGGCACTGGAAGCTAGTAGAGATCACTGTAGTAGGCTCAGGAAGCTAGTAGAGATCACTGTAGTAGGCACCGGAAGCTAGTGGAGACCACTGAGTAGGCACCGGAAGCTAGTGGAGATCACTGTAGTAGGCTCAGGAAGCTAGTGGAGATCACTGTAGTAGGCACCGGAAGCTAGTGGAGACCACTGTAGTAAGCTCAGGAAGCTAGTGGAGATCACTGTAGTAGGCTCAGGAAGCTAGTGGAGATCACTGTAGTAGGCTCAGGAAGCTAGTGGAGACCACTGTAGTAGGCTCAGGAAGCTAGTGGAGATCACTGTAGTAGGCATCGGAAGCTAGTGGAGATCACTGTAGTAGTGGTGCCTACTAGGGTGATTTATAGCTTCCATGGGGATTCCACAGGTATGAAGCATTCATACCTAAATTGTTTCAACCTGGACTAATGCAGACTATACATGGTTCGAATTCGAAAATAATTTTCTTTCGAAAATCGTAACTAAGAATTTTTGTTTGAATTTCACACCATTAGTGGGCTGCAGCACCGGCCAATTTTCATGCGGCCATTGAGTTTGAGTGATCGGACCTGTTGGAAATTTTTTGAAAAATGCAAGTATTTCTAATCAATGATGGGAGCATCATGCGAGAAATATAATCGAAAAAGAAATGAGCATGAACTGTGACCTGGAAAAAAAGAAGATTCCCAGCTACGAAAATTCTTTTTCTGTAGCAACATGAGGTGAAATTGAAGGTTTGGTTAATTAAATTTAGAAATCAATGGTGGCACCATCGGATTACAAAACACACAAAATTCCGATTTTCTAAAGAGAATTTGTTCAGAATGCGACCCATGTATGGCCTGCCTTATGTGACTATGTAAAAATTGACATACCTTTATTTTCACCTTTTGATCTGTAAAGCTGGTAATACATGGTTAGTTTTTTTTTTTTTGTTCAGCCACACAAACCAGGCAGATGCAGGAATCCAACCCCCCCCCACTGGGACATCATATTCTGGCACTGACACCTGCCGCTGCCAGAATACACTGATCAGCAACTGCATCTGCTGATAGATAGAAAATCTTCAAACATGTCCCCAGATTCCGATTAAACAGTTTCCTTACGTTGAAGAGGGCAGCCAACACTCTGATAAAAATGTCAGTCAGTGTATGGCCAGCTTTAGCCTGTTATTTTTCAACTTCCTTCAGCAGACGATTCTGTCCAGCAAAAGTGGCAGTTATGAGACAAACCATTTACCACTGACAGGGGTCGTTACAATGGTCAGCTTTTATTCGTTTATGTAAAACCTTTATCCCAAAAGGGAAAAAAAACTATTGATTAAAAAGTGTTAGCTGAAATTTGACTTTAATTAGTAAAGTGCATCTAAATCTACTAGTGTAATTAACACTACCCTCCCCTTAGATGGACAATGCTGCTGCCTAATAGCGTTGGGCTCGAACATTGGCTGTTTGTGTGTTTGCTGAACACACAAATGGTAGGGGCGTTCGGTGGGCTGTACGCATTGTGGGAGCCATGAATGGCCAAAGCAGTGCACCTGACCACAGGTCAGATGCAAAGCTTTGGCCAATCACAGTACAATGCACTGTGAGGGCCATGATTGGCCAGAGTCATGGTGACTTTGGCCAATCATGGCTCAGGACTAAGTCCACGCCCCATTGATAGTTTCCAATAGATGATTTATGTGTTGCATTGTTCAATAATTTTGTTACTTATGAATTGCTTGTTTACAGTCAGTCATACCTGCGTAGATCGATCACAATTCAATACATGTATGGCCACCCCTAGGTAAAGGGGGATCAGATTAATAGTTTTAAATGACTACATCTGCTTGTGTTTTTCCACTGCCTTACTATCTGTTCATTCCCTTGGATAACTTGATTTGTCAAGCGAATTTTACATTCACATTTCTCAGGAATCACACAGTCAATAGCTGAGCAAACGTTTTGTGAAGATCATGTACTATTCGCCATAAAAAATCTGAATGAGTATAACTTAGATTCTTTCTCTTTTCGATGTAGCCATTAGTATGCCGGTGAGCAGTGCCCTTCACTTGGAGGTTAGGAATGCTTCAATTATTTAAAGTTAAGTCAGTTCACATTCACGTTCAAGGCCGGTGCTCAGGTGAATGACACATTTTAAAGGCTTAAATATGAACTTAAAAATTTCCACAGTATCTGCCATTTATACTTCATGCTTGCAGGGTGATGGCATGTTGGCAGAGGGCTCCTATGGGAGGGAGGTGACATGACTCATTCTTCACGAGGTGACAATAAACCAGAATGGGTCATTCACATACACTTCTTTGACCTTGGAAAGTCGTGTTTCCTAGTTCAGTGTGTTCAAAGCTCAGGTCAAGCCAGTAATGTGAACCGTAAAATCATTTTACTGGACATCATATTACTTTCATGTACAGCAAGCATGAAGCAAGAGACAAATTGAGGAGTACAGCACAATACGGGCCCATGTAAGGTGTACTGGAGAAATAAAATGACTTTACCAATTTAGATAACGGAAATGTAAATATTTAAAAAATGACTTTGAAATACAGTATGTTCCATATGACTTGATTATTGTTCCATGTAGCACCCTCTTAGATATGTGCTTGGTTAGGCAAATGTATTTCTTTAGCTCTCCTGTAATCAGTGCTTGCGATTACTCTGGTTCACTGGCTGAAGGTTTTGGCTGCTTCCCCCTGTTTTCTGGATGACTCTGGAAAGTAGTGGGCTGGGAGAGTCAAATCTACAATATGAATATTTACAGTTAGGTCCATATATGTTTGGATACAGGCACACTTTTAGATTTTTTCAGTCATTTACCAAAAGTGCACACTCTTAGGTTTAATTTGAGGGTATGTACATCCAAATTGGAGGAAGGGTTTAGGAATTACAGCTCTTAAGAGTAGACCCCCCCCCCTTTTTCAAGGGACCAAAAGTAATTGGACTATTGAATCAAAATCAGTTTCATGGCCAGGTGTGGGCTACTCCTTTGTTATTTCTTCATCAATTAAGCAGGTAAAAGGTCTGGAGTTGATTCTAAGTGTGGTATTTGCATTTGGAATCTATTGCTGTGAACCAACATCATGCATTCAAAGGAGCTGTCCATGCAAGTGAAACAGGCCATTGTAAGGCTTCAAAAATTAAACAAATCCATCATAGCGATAGCAGCAACATTAGGAGTGGCCAAATCAACAGTTTGGTACATTCTGAGGAAAGAAGAACGCACTGGGGAGCTCAGCAACATTAAAAGGCATGGATGTCCACGGAAGACAACAGTAGTGGATGATTGCAGGATCCTCTCTATGGTAAAGAAAAACCCATTCACAACATCCAGACAAGTGAAGGACACTCTCCAGGAGGTGGGAGTATCATTGTCAAAGTCTACAATCAAGAGAAGCAAATACAGAAGGTTCACCACAAGGTGCAAAGCATTCATAAGCCTTAAGAATAGAAAAGCCCGATTAGACTTTGCCAAAAAACATCTAAAAAAGCCAGAGCAGTTCTGGAAAAGCATTCTTTGTACGGATGAAACTAAGATTAATCTGTACCAGAATGACGGGAAGAAAAAGTGTGGGGAAGGCTTGGAACAGCTCATGATCCAAAGAACACAACGTCATCTGTAAAACATGGTGGAGGCAGTGTGATGGCATCGGCATGCATGGCTTCCAGTGGCACTGGGTCATTGGTGTTTATTGATGATGTGACAGAAGACAGAAGCAGCCGGATGAATTCTGCAATGTTTAGAGATATATGCTGTCAGCCCAGATTCAGCCAAATGCAGCAAAGCTGATTGGACGGTGCTTCACAGTACAGATGAACAATGATCCAAAACACACTGCAAAAGCAACCCAGAAGCTTTTGAAGAAAAAGAAGTGGAATATTCTGCAATGGCCGAGTTGATCACCTGATCTCAACCCAATTGAGCACGCATTTAACTTGCTGAAGGCAAAACTAAAAAGCAGAAAGACCCACAAACAAAGAACAACTGAAGACAGCTGCAGTCAGAGCCTGGCAAAGCATCAGAAAGGAGGAAACCCAGTCTTTGGTAACATCCATGGGTTCCAGACTTCAGGCAGTCATTGCCAGTAAAGGATTCTCAACAAAATATTAAAAATGAACATTTTATTTATGATTATCTTAATTTGTCCAATTACATTTGAGCCCCTGAAAATATAGGGACTGTGTATAAAATTGGCTGCACTTCCTGAAACTTGATATTTATGTTAAACCCCTTGAATTAAAGCTGAAAGTCTGCACTTCAAATTCATTTGGATTGTTTCTTTTTAATTTATTCTCGTGGCAGACAGAGCCAAAAGTATGAAAATTGTGTCTGTGTCCAAATATATATGGAACTATCTTTATGTGAACCCAGCCAATCCCTGGGGGAGGGTGCCCAGTTGGTGGCTGGGAGAGAGCATAAATAGTTTGAGGCCTGGAGCAGTGGGGTTCTTGTCCAGGAGGAGATGATCCCAGCCTGAGGGGCTGCTGCCCTTCTGGGCAGACCAGCTGGGCTCCTTTATTTGCTGGAGCTGACTGAGGGATTTCCTTTTGGGGATCTAATCTGAGGAGTGCACGAGACAAATGTCTGGCTTGGAACTTGTAGACATCCAATGATTCAGAGAGTTTTGTAAGTGCAGACTGGGGTGTGAGATCCCAGTGACTGTGTGCTGCTGCTATCCCTCTTGCATCAGAGCAAGCCTTTATTTAAAAGTGGACATTGCTCATTGTGTCCCTTTGTAGCTCAGTCCATCATTTGCTGCTTCAAGGACTGTGGTAAGAGGCCTTAAGAGGAAGATTGGTGTTCTCATGTTACTACGTTACTGGAGTATCCCGTGGTTACCCTGCTCCCATGTTCAAGTTTCAATAAATCATCAAAAAGGATACCCCTAGACTAACCATTGAGCCAGAAGAGTATCAGAGATGGTGTGTCTGGCTGCTATAGCCCTTACTAGGAAAGGACCTTGGGACCAAATCAGTGGACCCTTTCAGGGGTGAGCGTTACAAATGCATCATTTTCACCCTGGTTTTATTAACCAAATTATTACCTATTAAAGTGATCATAACCCCTGCATAAGCCCACTGAAGTGACAAGCAGGTGATACATAAAGATGAAACATATCCTCCTACATTAGCTGTGCCTATCTATCTGCAGCCCTTTCTCTTCTGCATCCATCTAAACTACACAGGTCAAAGGCTATTTCTCAGCAGAAGGCAGAGGATGGAGGTCTGATGAGCACATCAGCTCAGAGCTGAGTGTAATCTGAGACCTGAGGGGAAGGAAAGGACACCCCCCCTACACAGCTTCATTGAACAAACTGCCCGAAGTGACTCGTGCAAATTGCAGAGGAAGGAGAGAGCAAACAGGATTCACTCTACTGCTATGGAGTGAGGCAAGTACACACTATAAGAGGATAGGCTTTGTTCATTTTCCATTTCAGAAGTTTGACGTAAGAATGCTTAAACCATTCCCACTGGTATAAGCTGTCTCTTAAACAGTTCGGAACTCCAGAGACACCCGAGACTATGATACTAATATAGTAACAAATAGAGAAGAATTAGCCACATCTGAGAGCTGGAGTCTAGCTGCTTGAGACTTAAAAATTAAGGTTTTCACTACTGACTGATGGCGTGCAAGGACCACACAATGAGCACTGAATGACCTGTGAGCTGCATGTGGCATTCAGTGCTCATTGTGTGCAAGGACCACACAATGAGCACGGAATGCCACATGCAGCTCACAGGCCATTCATAAATAAAGGGCAAGGCTTACCTTACCAACCTGCCTTCCTGGCAACACACTGTCTTCTTTAACAATAAAGCTGTCCTTTAGAGTGGACCTGTCATCAGATGCTTTTTTCCTGTAGTTTGTATCCATGCTAATTTATCAGTGTAACACCTCCAGATATGTATTACCTCTCATAGAGATGACAGTGCTTTACCTGACAATACATTCATCTGTTTTCTTCTCCAGATAGGATGGTGCCATTTTTGTTCTGGCAACAGCCAGGGTCAGCATCCACTTTCTGAATGCTGACCCAGAATAGAGTGGAGGGCAAAGGAGGGCAGACCTGGTGGTGAGTCAAGCAGTCAGCTATTGGCCTTGAACCAAGAAAAGGCAGCCGGCTCCCAATGATGCCAGAAAGGAAGGAGGACAATGCTGGATTTGCTTGAAGCAAGGACAACCCAGAAGACAAGATAAGAAGAGAAAGAAATAAAAATGCATGGAGGGAGTGAAGTTCCATGTTAACCAGTTCCCGCTCACCCACAGTACGTTTCCTGTAGGTGGGCAGCGCAAGCAGGCTAAGCGACGTACCCTTGTGCCGCTTAGCACATTTGCACTGTAACACCCCACTGGACACAGCAGATTATGGATCATGGTTGGGTGGCTGGGATGTCATGTGATCACTATATGATTACATGATGTCAGTGTCAACACAACTGTTATAAATGGGTTTTATTCATAACAGTTGTGCTTAGTATTGTGATGCTGTGATTGGCCCACAGCTATCACATGGTACAGTGAGCCAATCACAGCCTCCTGTACCATGTAATCACAATACTAAGCACAGCTGTTATGAATGAAACCCATTCATGACAGTCCAAAGAATTCAACAGCAAAGTGTAAAAAAAAAAGCATTGCTGTTACAGTGATAAAGTGTAAAAAAAAAAAGCCCTGATCACCCCCTAGAGTAGTATAGTGTCACTATGGTGACACTGAACTACTCTGATAACAGGATGCAAAAAAAAAACTATTAAAAAATCGAATTAAAAAAATTATTATTATTATTATTATTATTATTATTATTTTAACATACTGTCACCAGTCAGTATCTCTGATCACTGCCACGCCAGTCATATGATTACGCTGTACTGCACTGGTGACAGTATGTAAAAACAAAACTGCAAAAAAAAAAAATCTTAGTTAATTTCTTCATTTTCCAAAAAATTTTAACAAATATTTTTGCCTCTTACTAAATATCTCATACTGTCTACTTTCCAAAAAGGGGTAATGTGGGGGATATTTGTACTGGCCTGGCATTTAGGGCCTCAAGAAATGAGATTGGCCATCAGTACATCAGGATTGATCATGTTTCAAATATATATACCATGGTTTGTAGACGCTATGACTTTTCTACAGACTAAATAGTATATATGTATTGTGATTTCTTTTACTAAAGACGTGGCAGAATACATTTTGACCTAAATTTAGGAAGAAATTTGATTTCATGGGATATATTTTATTACAGAAAGTATAAAATATAATTTTTGCTTCAAAATTCTTGGTCTTTTTTGTTATGTATAAAAAAAAAAGTGGTGATCAAATACCACCAAAAAAAAACTCTATTTATGTGAAAAAAATTATGCAAATTTCATTTGGGTACAGTGTTGCAGACTGAGCAATTGTCAGTTAAAGTAGCACAGTGCTGAGTAGCACAAAATGGCCTGGTCATAAAGGGGTTCAAACTTTCTGGAGGTCAAGTGGTTAAATAGCCTTTAGTGTATATTCTGCCTGCATTTAATCTGTTTGTTTAGTGGCTGGAGGTATCTTTTCAATGTAGAGATTTTCTTTGAAGTCCTGCAATGAAAATCCAGAATTCCCCTCTCCCTGGGCATTTGATACAGCAGATGAAATGACGGCTAGGCTGAAGCCTCCGCTGCACACGAGTCAGATATTTTCAGTGACACCCAGCCAATGGGCTCCTCTTTATTTACATTGGAGAGAACGGGGCCAGAAAACTTGTGATGCCGACAAATCTGTGAAACGATGGCAAACAGACAGACGGCCAAACATGATGCCAGGGGCTCGTGCCAGACTCAATCCTCCCTTCCACGGAGATGTTTGTGTAATGTACATCACATGCAACACAGTCTGCGAGAAGTGAGAGCAAAATAAAAGGCTGGCAAAGGGGAGACTCGGGACTCATCCAGCTGACAGTGACACAGCGGGAAGAGCTGGGGGAGTCTCTCTGGCACCGGCAATCTTTTTTAAGTGCCCATTTCAATAATGGGTGAAAGGACATTTTCCCTGGGCCCAACAGAAGACCTTGAAATGCTACACAGTTAAAGTAGATAAAAAGCCTAACTGGATGACATCTAGTTTGTTAAAGCCCTGTGTATCGTAAACAATTGTCATTCTTTTTTAATTATACAGTACTTAGTTTCACCTTTCATATCCTTTGTAGCATCTCAATGTTGCTGATCTCCTGAAGCCTCTTTGCAGCCTCTTCATCTCTAATTATGCTCCAGCAATGAAGACCACTGGGCCAGGACTGTAGGGAAGCAGGGCCTTGTCCTCATCAACAAGGGGACAAAAAGCTTTGCCAAGGGGTCCCCCTGGAAAGATACCCCCCGCATTTCTTGACATATGGCCAGGTGTGGTTCGGGAGTGGGAGGGGTGCAGGCTCACCTCCCTTTTTCCTAGCCACCCAGCCTGTATGCTGGGATGAGGGTCTGCTTTTGGATGGGGGGGGTGCAAGCTTTTTTGTTATTATTTGCCTGAGGTTCCCCCTTAAAATACATACTATATTCAAAGGTTCTGCTAATTTATATAATTTTGGGGGGAACCCATGCCACTATTTTTCATGGGTGCCCCTTAAAATGTTTGAGAGGGATATCCCACTGTTTTGTTTTTACACTATCCCTAACAACCAGGAGGAAACTGTCCCATAATAATAATAATAATAATAATAATAATAATAATATGTGGTACCATCTAGTGTGCTACTAGTGTTAGTGTAGATAAACGTATTGTGGTATGACTCATGATAACTTTGTGAGTCTGTAATTAGGTCTGGTTACTGCAGGTCAGGCTGGGTGACTTTGCAGGTTATGACTCGCCTCCACCTGGTTCTGGAGGTTTATGGAAGCTTCCAGAAGCCAGTGGGCAGAAAGGGGTGGATACCCATATCTGCATATTTATGGGAGTCTGGCCAATCCCAGGCTAAGAGGCCCTGCTACTGTGGTAAGACCAGCCCATAAATATGGGAAAGCTATGCTATCAGGGGAGTTGAGTGGAAGATGGAGTGCTGAAGGCTGGGAGGGGTCCCCTAGGTCTAGGGGGGTGCTTTTGCCTCCATGTTGAGCTGGCTCAGGAAGATTAATTCAGCATCATGGTATGAAGAGGATCCTTGCCTGGGAGCAGTTGGAGCGAGGAGGACAGAGTGAGTACTTCAGCATACCCCGGAATCACAAGGGGAGAGACTGCCATATGTAGCAAGCTTTCAAAGGACAGCATTGTGCTTAATCCTTTATCCTTGTCCTGGAAGATCTTCAGAGCAGCCAGAAAGGCTGGTAGTGTTTACAGGCTGTGGAGCTGGGAGCAGTTCTAAACGGAAGAGGAGATATATTTGTATGTAGTTTGCGACAATTTGTGCTAACCTTCAAAGGGGCTTGAGAGTCCCTAGTCCGTAAAGAACTTTTGCTTCTGATCCATAAAGACTGACTGTATCCAGGGAGAAACGTCCAGAATCATTCTCTGTACATAGGAAGGAAGTTGTCCCTTTGCATTGCTTCAGTCAAATTGGGCATCCCATAATCCCTATTACCCCAACCGGGTTATTTCCCCTAATAAAATAGTAAAAACCAAGCTCATGGACTTCTCCCCCAGAGAATTTCCCCTGCAGGTCTAATGTTCTGAGCCTATAGTGTTAGGTTATTTTCTCTGTTGGTGAATGTTAACTCTTATGGTCATTAACTCTTATGGCTATTTTTCTTTTAGGATCGAATTTTATGGTATGTTAAATTCGCCTGGCGAAGGGCAACAAGGAAACTATTACACACAGAATACATACTGTACGTTATGGGAATTATTCATTATACTTGCACAAATGTTGTGTTTGTAGAGGAAACTTCTTAGCGGGATCATTTGGGAAGAATGCAGAGCCCTTTAAACAAGGTCCCACCCAAATAGTTGCTGGGTAGAGTTTCCTATCAATTTATCTGGCTTATTAGAGGGTACTTAAGGACTGTTGAGTGGAACAGTTGGGTCAGGGAAGAAAGTTAGGAGGAGCTCCACTTGTATAGGGGCACATTTAGAGCAAACATGTGTGCTTAGAGTGGGGGGCTGTGCACTTTGGTTAATCTGGCTCTGCCAGGCTGGTTGCTACCCAGTGTTCCTGAGGAGGTGATGAAGTGGGTGATGTTCCTCTCACCCACTGGTGCCACCCCCAGTGATTAAGGACTCTAGGTCCCTGGTGTTGATTAATATATGAGCCCCAGCAAGATAATGGGAATCTGCTGTGAGGTTTTGGGGTTGGAGCTTTCCCAGTGATCTGTGGGGAAGGGAGAGACTGGTGTTCAGGAGACAGATCTCAGACTGCCCTGAATTGAAGAGGATTGGTGATCTGTGCCTAAGGGATTAAAGCTAGCCATACACTAGTAGATGTTCCAATGAATGTAAGTACAAATATTTGTATGAAAATTCTCAATACATTTGACAAATTGACGAATGTCATTTAAAAGTACTTCAAAATCTCATTTGGTTTTAACATTTGATTTAGGAACAAATGGAGTTTACAAAAAACATGTTCACTGTTAGCAATTCATTTGTTTGAGAAAAAATTTCCATCCTTCTTCAATCTCATCACTGAGGTCAAAACAAAGGTCAGTTTGACCCTAATAATAATTAGAAAATTGAACAAATGTTCTTCAACAGAAAAATTTATAACAAAATTTTACTAGTGTATGTCTAGTTTAACCATTCTGCAGCATATAATCCCATGTTACATTTGGCATCACGAAGAGGATCAAGAGCCTTAATTGGAAAATGCAGCTCTCAATGGGATTGGCTGCTTTGTTTAGAAGAGCAGAAAGTAAATCCATGTTACAACCAGGTATTATTTAGTAAAAAACTGCAGATTTAAATATATTGAAACCTATGTTACCTTATTAAAGTTAATATAAGACTTTAATGATTAAGAATCTGAGCCACCTTTGATGCTAGCAGTGGATGTGATAGAGGTATCCCAATTCTAATAAAGTGAAATGTCCCCACTACATGCCAGTACACAGTAGGTGCACACAGGGCTG
Organism: Staurois parvus; assembly: GCF_062004578.1. Lineage (NCBI taxonomy): Eukaryota > Metazoa > Chordata > Amphibia > Anura > Ranidae > Staurois > Staurois parvus. The sequence continues at coordinate 73,064 of NW_028318360.1, read as the reverse complement.
GGACATAAAGGGGGGGGGGGGGTCAGGAGGATGGGTGCCCATGGCACTAGTATCATGTGAGGTGGATGGGCACCACAAGAAAAGTTCCTAATGAGTAGGTGTAGGTACAATAGCATCACTAGTTCTATCAGCTTAGCGATGGACTAGACAAGTTAAATCTAAAGAGAAAGAGAGAGCCTGGAGGAGGAGTGGGCTGTGCTCTCTCCCCTCCAGCTCCTCCCCCTTCCACTGCAGCACTTCTGAATCTGGACTGTCAGATTGGGACATTATAGGGTTTGTTTACCTGCCACCATCTCCTCCCAGTAAAGAATGTGGGTAGGGGGTGTGTAAGCAAACCCTATAAAGTCTTGATCTGACAGCCAGCGGTGTTCCCGAGCTGCAATTCCATACCCCCGCAGCAGCAGCATCTCTCTCCATCAGCTGCTTGTCAAAACAGAAGTCAGGTTCCCCTAGGCTCCTTCTTATCTTTGATGTGTCAACATGAGGAGGAGGTTTCGGAGGAAGTACATACCACAGTCTTCTGTCATGCTGCATCTGAAGTCTGTGTGTTGGAGGGAGTGGAGAACTGCACTGGGGACACAATGGGCAATGAGAGGAGGGCGACAGAGTAGCAAATACTTATGCCGGGAATGAGAGTATTTGTGTTACGAAAGGGAGGGAAAGGAGTATTAGTAATAGGTGGGGGATATAGAGGGGATTTGTGCTGGGAGAGAGAATTTTGGGGGATATGCTAGGAGGAGTGATTTGGGGGGATTTGTGCTGGGAGGAAGATGGGGGGGAAATAATTTGTGCTAGGAAGGGGGATTTGAGCTGAGGGGGAAAATTGGGGGGGACAATTGTGCTAGCAGGGTAAGGTTGGGGAGGCGGCAAAGGTAAGATTTGTTCTAGGAGTATTAATTTGGATGGGTGTGTGCTAGGAGGGAGGATCTGGCAGGGTGTGCCTGAAGGGGTGATTTGAGAAAGAAGGGATTTGTTCTAAGAATGGAAATTTTTTTGGGGGGGGGTCATTTTTCTTAGGAAATGAGATTTGGTGGGAAGAATGTGTGCTAGTAGGGATGATTGGAAGGGGTATTTGTGCAAGAAGGTATAATTTTTTTTGGGGGGGGGGTGGATTTGTGCTATGAGGGAGGATTTGTACTAGGAGGAGGGAGAATTTTTGTTTGCTCAATTTTTTTTAAGTGGAGCAATGGGATTTTGTTGACACGATACTCATACATTTTGGAGACGGAGAGGGGCAGTTTGGTATCTTTGCCCTGGGTACTAGGCACATTACACTAGATATCCATAAAAGATATATCTGAAGACAATAGTAAGCCAGTGTAGCAGTCAAAAATTAATATCAGCTACAAAATATAAAGCTTGTAGTTCTCTTCAATGGTTGTGTTGGAAAAAAATCTTCCCTCTCAGCTCTTCATTCTTCCTTTAAAATCGTGTCTGGTGGTATAATATATGAAAAGATTCTCTGTTATAATCTGTGAAAATTGTTCAATCTCTTCTAGCTAAATCAGTTGATGAAAATTAAGCAAATCATGGATAGTGTCCCTTTAAATCAAAGACTTTCTTGCTTGTATTGTACTTGAGCTTTACTCCCTTTAGAGTGACAGCCAATCTCCCCACTGGATTTATAAAAAGATGTTTTGACTGAACCTGATTAATGTTAATGTGTGGGAAAGACACAAACTGACAGATAGTGATTCTTAAGTACTAAAAGGAAGAAATATATACATTATTCTTCTGAGAATAGATATGCCAGATCTCCTTTATATAGAGCATGTCAAAAATATGAAGCTAAATCTGCCATGGTTATATATAAGTTCCAAAATGCTTGTTGTATCCATGTTTCTTCATATCATTTTAGCAGGTGTAGTTTTGTACTGCGTCAGTCATCTATTATTGACAAAAGTTTTGAGTTTGGGGTCCCATTCACGCCACATCACTGTTTTGAGGGTTGTGGTGCGTAGTGCAAGGCAATCTATTAAAAAGGAATGGACTATACTGCATCTTAATGCATTCAAAAAAAACGGGGCAGGCTGCATTTTTTGGCATTACAGTGATCCTCACAGGACAGCGTGCTTTGTGATGCACTGCAGTGAGTTACAACTACATTGCAGGTGGTGTAAGGCTGGTTATAGGTTTGGACGGTCGCCATTTTTTATGCAGTTGGCTAATTTGGATGCAGGGACGCACTGGATGCCTTTGCTGTCATTTTGGTATAGCTGGGTGTCACGTGAGTCCCTGTACCTTTAAGGAGGGATGGGCTCGCCCAGGCACACCGGCCCTTAACCTATCCATTTATACATGTGCTCCTACTATGGAGGCTTTGGAAATTTTAGTGAGGTCCACAGTATACAGAGGACCCTTGACATGGGACTGCGGCTTACGCATGTATTTGCAAATGTGTGCAACAAAACCCTCTGTTCTTATCGCAAACTGTTAGACAGGGCCAAATTGGTTGTTTTGCAGGCTGGCTGGTAAGTGTTGCTGGGAAATCTTTTGTTTGTTTGCGATTGCAAGTGGTGTGTTAGAGTGGCCCCTAAGTGAAACTCTTTATAGACTAGCTAAATCCCAATTAAGTCCATAAAACCTAAAAATCCTTCATTGCAGTGGTGCTGCATCCACACTGCAATGGTTATCTATGCCTTTATGCTTGGGGGCTTGCCAAATACATTTTTCTTACCCAGTCCTCCACTTTTTGCAGAATCCATTTTCAGAATTGTATAAGGTCTGAAGAAGGAATATAATGGGTCCCAAAAGCTTGCATCCTTAATGACTTAAGTTAACCAATAAAGTGGATTACTTAAACCCCAACATTTTTGCATTAACCCATCCTAAATAAAACTGTTGTAGCAGTACACCAACTCCTACCCAGAGCAAAACTGAAGGTAAAGGTCCAATTGTTTTCATCCAGAAAGTCACTTGTGTGCATTTCAATGACATTACTGATCGATCTGCACCAGTAATAATTTCAGATATTTATGGTGACAGCCATGTTAGTCTTATTGAAGATATGAGTGACAGCCAGCTACAATTCAGCAAACCTCCTTGTTGGTCCTTTAAGTGATGAACAAATTCTTTCCAGAAAAGGAAGAAATCCTGTTCTGCTGAGAACTGTAAAAATCTGGATTTTCATTACTTTCTGTCTCTGCGACAATGGGCACCAGACTGAATCTGTCCAAAGGGGATACAGACAGCAATAAAAACTGATAGGGGTGATAACCCTGCCCTCACAACTACAGAAAAAGGTTTTGGCTATGGGTACGTTTTATTTGCCTGTGTTTGTCACATACAGATTATAGCATCTCCCACACTTTGTATCAAAAAGTAAAACAGATATTATATAAAAATCATATATACTGTATGTGTATGTGTGTGACAATGAAGCTACGTTCTATCACTGCAGAATGAACAGTACTGGGCACCTTGTTAAAGTAGAAAAATAATCTGGCAGGAAAAATAGAATATAAAACTATGTTATGGGGGGGCGCAGAAAACCAAAAACTACTGAAATAATGCATCATTTTGTCCCATGTTTTTTAATTATAGTGATGAGGTCTGACCTGCCCCTCTCCTTTTGTTACCACAGATCCAACAACACCTAGGATGGAAAAAGCTTCATAATTGCAGCTTGTCTCAGCTCAGAGCACTTTCCACAGACAAGCAATGATAAGAGGAATGCAGAGGCTGATAACTCCACCCAGTCTTTGCATTGCTCTTGCTGCTGCTTGTCTTGAGAAAGTGTTTACAGCTGAGACAAGCAGCAGCTCGGAGTAGCCATCTCCTTCTTAGCTGTTGTGGGATTGGCCATTATAATGATACTGTAGATCTTCCTTAAAGCAATTCTAAAAGTTCATTTTTTTTCTGTAAAATAACAAACATGTCTATACTTACCTGCTGTGTGCAGTGGTTTTGCACAGAGCAGCCTGGATCCTCCTCTTTTCGGGTCCCCCGCAGGCTCTCCCTGTCTGTCAGGTGCCCCCACAGCAAGCAATTTGCTATGGGGGCACCTGCTGCTCCATATGTCCATTCACACATAGAGCCGTGGCTTGGCCCCACCCCCTTTCTCTCCTCATTGGCTGTGATTGGCATCAGCGGGAGCCAATGGCTCCCACTTGCTTTCTAAACCAATGAGGAGGCAGAGACTGGGGCAGCCAAGGCTGTCTTTCAAATCTCTGGATCGCGATGAGGTTCAGGTAAGTATTGAGGAGGCTGAATGCATGGACGTAAAAAACCTTCACTCTTTACAACCACTTTAAGCTGTCGTTGGGCTCTTCATACCATGCCCACTGAGCTCAACACAAGGACACATAGTAAACAATTGTTTTCCATGGGCCCTGTTCACACCATACATGTACAGTGGTTTGCGCTATCTAAAAATGCATGTATGCTTTTTACCTTGCGCAATTCACCTCACTGCAGCATGATACAACAAATTGAATGAAGTATCATTTTGTAAAAAAATTATTTAAGAGTATGATGCATTGCAACCATGCATCATACCCCCCCCCCCCAATCACCCTCCTAATCAGCATGCATGCATTTTAGTTGTGTGAACGAGCTGCTTATCTGGGGGATGAACCATTAGTGAACGCTGCTTTTAACAGAAACTGTGTTAGCTTGTCTTTTTCAGATTTTCTTAAATACCAATAAAGGTCTAACCCTGCCAGACACCTTTTTTCTGAGGACAGAAGAGAATTTTCCATAATAGTAGTTTATGAGTGTAAAGATTCATGCTTTTCATTTTACTGTTTGATGGTATCTTTAAGGCGCAGTGAGATTCACAAACAGACCAGCTGTTTATTGGACAAATAAACCCTTAAGCATACAAGACGCCCTTTCTTTGCAAGAAATATGAAAGTAGAATAAGCTACTCAAAAATGTTAAAAGACAATTAAATTATTTTTGAATTTCTCAGTATTTGACGAGCGCACTTTTCTTTTATAAGTGTGACTATTGTACGTGTGTATTTTTACAAGGCCGTTCTCATCTTTGCATTGCGAAAATGCCGATGCCGTACTTCTATTTGGTAGAAACACAAATCCAGGTTCGCGTGAGTAAAAAAAAAAAAAAAATACATTTGACACATTAATCTGTTTTGTCCTGTGTGTCTTTAGTACACCTTGCTGTCTGGAGCTTTGGCAGAAGGCTATTGCAGAGCTTACAATTCTTGGCTCCCTTTAAGTGGAGTTAAAGCAGAATGTCAGGGACCACCGCGGCGCCTTCCCCGGCGCACGCGCACTAGCGGCAGTCCGCGCCGGGATACAAGCACCAGGTCCCGGTGGGCCGCGGCTGACAGGTCCCGGTGGGCCGCGGCTGACAGGAATCTGCATCTCAAGATGTCTTGAATTTCTTTTCTGTCAATAACAAGACGATTCAGGAGGCCATCGCAAAAGCCCAAGAGGACAGTAAAAAGGCGTTTGACAGGAAAAGAAGAGGAGAGTTGTTGCTCCAATCGGGGGATCAGGTTTGGCTGGCTACGGCCAACTTGAAGATGCTATGTCCTTCAAGGAAGCTAGGACCGAAGTACATTGGCCCGTTTCAAATTAAACGGGTAATCAACGAGGTGGCCTACGAACTCGAGCTTCCGGAAACCTTCAAGATACACCCGGTGTTCCATGTGTCACTCCTGAAACCATCCAGACCGGATTCCTTCCCGGATCGTGAATCCAGACCTCCTGAGGCAGTCACCATAGGTGAACAGGAAGAGTATGAAGTAGAAACGATTCTCAGTTGCCGAAACAGGGGAGGCCAGACGCAGTTTCTGATAAAATGGAAGGGTTATGGCCCTGAGGAGAACTCATGGGAACCCATTCAGAATGTTCACGCCCCCAGGCTCGTCCGGGAGTTCTTTCGTAACCACCCGCGATGGAGAGATCAGTGGGGCTCCCGGAGGGTGCCCATGGGGGGGCAATGTCAGGGACCGCCGTGGCGCCTTTCCCGGCGCACGCGCACTAGCGGCAGTCCGCGCCGGGATACAAGCACCGGGTCCCGGTGGGCCGCGGCTGACAGGTCCCGGTGGGCCGCGGCTGACAGGAATTCGCGCATGCGCAGTGGGAGCCGCGGGTGCTCCCTGGGTGGCCAATGACAGCCAGGGGCGCGTCCTGGGTGGCCAATGATAGTGCAGGGCGAAATATTTAAAGATGCCCTGCACTGTCACAGATTGCCGCAAGGTCTATCTGTGATCCTGAATTCCTGAACCTGTGATATTGACCCTGATTGCCCTGACTACGCTGCCTTCTCCTGTGTTTGACCCGGATTGTCCTGACTACTCTGCCTTCTCCTCTCCTGACCCCCGGCTTGGTTGACCTATCTGCGGACTGACTTATCCTGCTGACCCTGCGTGTGACCTGACTACTCTCCGCCTGCCAATTCTGTACCTCGCTTACCCCACGGGACCACTGCTCGTGATCCATCCTGCTAGATCCTGCGGGCCTCCTCACATCTGGCTCTCCCGGTACCTATACATCCCCGGAGGTTCCCTCTGCCACTGGTGGGCCTGCTCAGAGGTCGTGACCTGGTCCTGGTCTGTTACAAGTCCATCCCCACCATCAGGGGCCCTGGTGAAAGCACAGACCGGGACTTAGACTCCATGCTTTGGGTAGGTCTGTCAAGTGGGCAGCCAGAGGCACCACCTGGCGGATCATAACACAGACCTCACATGAGATTAGACTGGAAGGAAAAGAAAAGTAACTGCACAGACATGAAGATTTTACTGTAACTAAGATAAGACTGGAAATCTCTGGTAAGTGGTGATGGCAAGCAATATAACTGTTATGCTTTGTGAAATGTGTGCCTTTGGGTCCACAGTGCTTTTCAAAGAAGTACATGCATTTACTCAATGAGGGTAAGCAATAACTACTGAAATCAAAATATACAAGCTAATTACGGAGTTAAAGAAGATCCATCATTATCATTTTAGTTCTTTCCCCTATGGGTCAAGGTACATGTAGTACTCTGTCCCATCTTTCTAAGTGCTTTCTAATCCTAGTTATGAGGTGCGAACAGTCCCCTACCCCCTACCCTCGCTGCCATGGCTGATCTGACAATAGCTATAAAGGTGACGGCTGATTCATAGCTGCAGCTTTCTTGGCTGTGAGAGCATTACTGAGAAAAGCAACAGCAAAAGGAAACCAAAGGGAGGGTGAATTTGTCAACCTTTGCATTCCTCTTTCTCTGCTTGTTTCAGGAAAGTGTTCACAGCTGAGAAAAGCTGTCATTATGAAGCAGCCATCGCCTTCCTAGCTGTTGTTGGATTGGCAGCAGCATAAGGGAGAGGGGTAGATTGGTCATCATAACCAGGGGCAGACTGACAACTCATAGGGCCCCCGGGCAATAAGGGATCATGGGGCCCGTGTCCTCACCCACATTCACACCACACCCAAGCCTTTGAAAGGTACCAGGGGCATCTCATGGGGCCCCCTACTGACCCCGGGCCCTTGGGTGCTGCCCAAGTGCTCAAATGGTCAATACGCCCCTGATCATAACACAAAGCACTTAGAAACACTTCTTTAAATATAGAAATATGTACAGAAGAAAAAATAAAGTGAATCTAGCCACACACTTGTACAGATTCAGTCAAACCAAACCAATCCAATCAGAACCCTGCTTTTAAATATATACTAAACGTCAATTAGTAGAATGGTATCATGGTTGATGCATGCTTTATCTGATGGTCAAAAGTAAGTCCTCACTCTTGATCAGACCACACAGAAATGGGTATGCATTCTTTTCCCACCTTTGTCAGCTGTGTTCTTCTCATTTTTATAGGCTACATGCATCTGCTTCCTACCCGCCATGCCAGCTGACTCTCTGTCTACATCTTGCCCCATCATTAATGCCTACTCCCTCTTGCTGTTTGCTAAACTTTAGCTGGCAACTTCATTAGCATTTACCTACCCTGGACTACTAAAGCTCAGCTAAAACATGGCTATCTGCTTAGTTCTGAAATGGCAAATTATAGTTAAACTGATTTTACAATATTATTTATATAAATTCTCTATACAAATACAGTGGTTCTAAAGCCAAAACAATTTTTGGCTTTCTGTCCTCCCCTTTTGCTGTGTGAGGGGGAAGAAAGGGGAGAAGTGATCCCGCACTGTGCACGACCCCATCTCTTCTCCTATTGCTTCCCTTCATACAGGACTCGGGCAGCAGCAGCAGGAGCCATTGGCTCCTACTGCTGTCAATCAAATGCAGTGAGGACGAAGTCAGGGATGGGGCTAAGCCCCGCTGTGTGTCTATGGAGCACTGCTCCATAGACACACACAGCTTGGGAGTGTGCACGCATTGTGGCTTGCTATGGGTGCACAAAAAGAAGAAGAGCTTTGGTTTGGGACCTGGAGTCTGGAGATTTCTTAAAGATGAAATATTCAGTTCTGGGTCCTGGTTTTCACACTGATTGTACGGGTGTGTGCTAGGCTTTTTGTAGAGATCTGTCAATGGTTCTGGACTCCACCCTGGCAGAAAGAGGAGGTCTTTGCCCAGGAGTCACAAGGGCTCCACCTAGGAGAGAGATGAAAGCCAAAGCAGCAAGAGTCTGCCAAGTGTATGGATAAAGCTACTGGGAGAGGTACTGAGTAACAATCTGTTGGGCCAGACTAAAGGCCAGAAGGCTTAAAGAAGAAGTTCACTTTTGTAAAAAAAAAAAATAAACGCACATCTTTTGCAGGTAATAGGCATTTTTTTTTTTTTTTGTATGAGCCTGCAAAGCATTGCACTGGTGATCAGCAGATCGCTGGTGCTATGCAGGGCTCTGGCAGACAGTCTGTGTAAGCCCCAGTGAACTCCCTAGAGCGCTCAACAGTGCCGTGGTAGTTCATTGAGAACTACTAGCTGACAGCTGGAAAGGCTGTCTGTACTTTTCACATTCACAGAACTCTGTTAATGGATCACGCAGCCAAGAGGGAAGGGGTGTGGGCAGACCCCTGCATGGCTGTGTCTTTCAGATCCCTTGCTTGCTATCAAAATGGGGGATCAGGGGGTAGGGGGGCAGCTACATCTGTAACATGTGACACCCTGAGTATGGGTGTAACATGTAAGATTTTACAAAAGGTAAACTTATCTTTTAACAATGTTTGTTCTTTGGATGGAAGATAAATGCTGAAAACCAGGTCCCCCGTGCCGAAAGACTTTTACAAAGACCCACAGGCCACAGTATTACAGATAGGTCAGCATGTTGCCCCTTACAACCGGTGATACCCCTGCTGCTGTAATTGTTTAGGAGTATTTCCTTGCCATTGCTATTCTGTCTTAACCAATATTACTTTACAAGGATTTGATTCTTACTTTGTAAAAGCACATTTTTCACTACCGATGTGTCGGTGAGTTCTGGATCAATTCAGGGAGGGTCATCACTGGGGGAAAGGTAGGAGGATCCATATATCATGCAGCTTCCACAACAGTAGCACTACATAATAAAATCCTATGTAATTCAAATGCAATGCAGAAACTAGGTTCTTTCCTTGGAAATTACAATGATTGGGGATCACCAATTTAAACAACAGCAATAATTCCTCTTGTCCTGATCTGAGTAAATTCTCATTGCTGTGGGTTACTGCACTGGGAATGGACCTCACAGAGGTGATTTTTTGCACTAGGTTTAGGTTTGCCACTACCATGGGTTTTAATTAACCTCCCTGGCGGTATGATTATTTCAGATTTTTGGTGCTGAAAGTGGTACAATTATTTTGGATGGAAATATGTAGTTTTTTTTATTGTAGGCCTTTATGTAATTTTTATGAATAACTCACTGAAATCTGTCCAAACAAGAGTCTAGTAAACATTCCGGATGTGATAAAACTTGAAACACGAAATCATAAATTATAATTTAATAAATAATCGTAAAAAATAATATAATAATACATTTAATTCAATAATATAATCAAACCAAAAACACTGAAATTTGAAATATAGCGCCAAGTTCACACATCGCTGAGCAAAGTCGCAAAATTGTTTTCAGTGTCTGATGACGAATTTCCCCACGAATCATTATCACTCAATTCTGCAAGTGGTTCTGATTTACTATCGCTGTTCTCTAGCCGGTCTAAAACCGCTGTTGACCTAAAAGGACACTTTTTGGACGCCATGGACTTTTCTAAGTTCCCAGGCAGAAAGAACAGTCAAAAGGCAGGCAGGCAGGGCACAGGCCAAAGCACTAGGGACAAAATGTGAAATGCTTTGAAACAGCAATGTTTTGCTATGTAATATTTGTTTACAAAAAAAGACAGTTTTTAAAATTTTTAAATTTGCCGCCGGTTCCGGCCCCCGTATGTCCCGAAGTCACAGGGACCAGAACACGGAAGCCGGATGCTGGCATCGGCCGGTGGAGATGGCCGGGGACACTGCAGGAGGGACATCGCAGGAACGAAGGACAAGGTAAGCGCTGCAGGGAATCCCTGAGCAACGCCGCATGGTAAGCCCGAGTGTAGCTCGGGGTTACCGCTTTTAGTACTGAAACTCTACCCCGAGCTACACTCGGGAATACCGCCAAGGAGGTTAATTCTCAGAAATGACTTTGGAGGTTCAGTTCAAAAAGTAAGGTAGGGCTCACAGAAGCCATATCATCAATGTGAGTTGAAGCTGTGTCAGAGAGCTGCTAATTCTGTGTACAGAGAGATAACTTTGTAAATGTTATTCTTTTTAATAATTTTTTATTTTGTTATTGGTACATGTCCCCCTTGACAGTGCCTGACTTCCTATGCCTATCCTTTGACAAAAGCTTGCTTATTATTATTATTATTATACAGTATTTATATAGCGCCAAAAGGTTTGCTCAGCGCTGTACATTATAGTGGGGGACAGTACATGAGACAGTACAGTAACAAAACAATACATGAGGGGTTCGAGGACCCTGCTCCTTGGAGCTTACAATCTAGGAGGGAGGGGATGGTGGTACATGAGGAAGTGTCTGTGGGGGATGGAGTGGTAAGAGGAGTGGAGGAGATCGGCTGTTAAGTGAGGGTGGGGTAGGTTTCCCTGAAGAGATGGGTTTTCAGGGTGCGCCTAAAGGTGAGGAGGGTAGGTGACAGTCTGATGGATTGGGGTAGTGAGTTCCAGAGGATGGGGGAAGTCCTGGAGAAGTCCTGCAGTCGGGCTACAATTGGGAAAACTAAATAACAAGATTCATCTCCAAAGACCTCAGTGGGGTGTGCAACAGATTTTGAAGTTTGAGTAAAGTTTGTAAAAAAATTGTACACAAGCTGAACCCAGTCAGATTCACTCTTTCCTATTTTCCAACAATAAATGAGACCCTCCCTGTAGGAATACTTACCTTTCCACAACTCTGGGCTCCATCCAGTCTCTTTTGTTGGAAATGAGCTATGGTCTGGGTGTGGGATCTGTGTGCAGCAAGTGCTACAAATTGGCTGCTGAGGTATAGTCAGCCCATCAGTAGCACTGCCTGCACACAGATCCTTCCAGGCATCAGAAACCTGCTGGGGCCCGGAGCTGGGGAAAAAGTATTGGGCAGGGATAGGGGAGTGGGTGGAAGAGTAGAGTAGCTAAAGCCTAACTCCAACAAAATGATTTTCTTTTTGATTGTGGATACAGCAAGGAAGAGCTTACATCTGTTAGCTGTATTAGGCATAGACTTTTTCTCACTTTCTGCACCTGTGAGAAGAAAAAGGGGGAATTGGCTGTCACTAGGACAGGATGACACAAACAGAAATTCAAACATTTGGGCTGAGAGTATCTGGAAGCTGGGCAGAGAGTAGAGTGTGATGAGCAATGACTTTATCTGTGTGATGCAGTCTAAACTATCCTGTCCACAGTGACTACATTGGATGGAATAGGAACACCCAACTTGCATATTCAGAGGTTTGAGATGGTGTTCACAGACGGAAGGAAGTTAACTTATACAGTACATATCTGCCTGCAGGTAGGCACTTCACCCATGTTCACTGTACACATTTTAAGGCTTTGGTCTTCATTGGAGTGTACCTTTATGATGGAAATAGTCCTGAGAACATGCAATGTCCCCACCTGGGTAATAACATCATTGCTGTTACAAAAAAATGTTTCCATCTTCAGGGTACAAGGTTGTCTCCACCTCTTGCTTATAAGAAATTTTCCCATACTGTTATGAGCTATTTAAACGCTATATTCTGCAGTTTTACTGCATTATGTAACATGTTATCTTTGGTTATGTCATTTTAGTTTCCTCTTCCCACAGTCTACAAACATATTTTACAAGTTGCCCTAAAGTATTATAAGATAGTATGACATTTGCACCTTGTGGTAGGTTTGTAAGGGATTAGGTTTGTAATCAATGTCCATTGATGTCCCGGGACGGTATAATGTATTGTTAGCTTCACTCTCCTCCTCACTCTGCTGCAGATGATTTCGTTTCCTCTTTATTCCACATACAGTTGTGTTCAAAATAATAGCAGTCAGACATCACTAACCTGATCAATCACTGTTTTTGGTAGAAATTATATTTCTACATGGCAAATAATTTACTAGCAGGTGTAGTAGAGTAATAGAAATCCAACAGTCATGACATGCATGCTGCTGATTCTTTGTAATTGAATCACTAATTGAAAGGGGCATGTTCAAAATAATAGCAGTGTGGACTTTTATTAGTGAGGTCATTCATTCTTTGAAAAACAGGCGGCAATTATTGCCCTTATTTAAGGAAGGAAGGCAGCAAATGTTGTACATGCTGGTTACAGTGCATTTCTCTCTGAAATTCTGAGGAAAATGGGTCGTTCCAGACATTGTTCAGAAGAACAGCGTACCTTGATTAAAAAGTTGATTGGAGAGGGGAAAACATATAAAGAAGTGCAGAAAATGATAGGCTGCTCAGCTAAAATGATCGCAAATGCTTTAAAATGGCAACCAAAACCTGAAAGACGTGGAAGAAAGCGAAAAACTACCATTCGAATGGATAGAAGAATAGCCAAAATGGCAAGGACTCAGCCAACAATCAGCTCCAGGAAGATGAAAGAAGGTGTAAAGTTCCCTGTGAGGACTGTTACAATTAGAAGACGCCTATGTGAAGCCAAGCTATCTGCAAGAAGCCCCCGCAAAGTCCTCAGAAACAGTGCTTATACAACAAAATATTCATTAAGTGATTCAAAGGAAAGCAAAACCTTCAAACATTTTTCAGTTTATATAGTGAATGTTTGCATTTGTAAAGAAGAATACAAACTCTGCTATTTTTTTGAACAGTCTAATATTCACTTTTCTTCAATTTTTTTGAGGAACAACACAAATTTGATATATTTTTCTTCATGTTTTGATTTGGAATAGAATGTGTAGTGTTCCCAATGCATTTGTGTGTATGGAAATAAAAGCTATCAGAAGGATTTTGAGCTTTATTCACTTTTTTCAACACACTGCTATTATTTTAAACACAACTGTTTGTGGGATAAGGAGCAGACGAAATCATCTGCAGCAGAGTGAGAAGAAGAGTGGAGCTAATAATACATTATACCTAAAATATAAAAAATAGTGAGCGCTCCTGTATAACAGTAAAGTAAGCAGCTAATAGCACTAAAAGGAGATCACAACCGCCTCAAGTATAAATAAATAAATAAATAAAGTGCAGCGCTAAAAACAACAAGCAAAAAGTTCGATATAAAGGAATGTTATTTCTGTCACATTGAGCAATCATCTGTATAGTGTTGTCCAGAATGTCCTCCTTGTAACTAGAGATGAGCGAATCGAACCAGGCGAACCGGAATTCGATACGAATTTCAGGAAATATTCGATTCGCGTCGAATCCGAAATTTTGCCTACTTCGGGTGCGCGAATCGAATATTTCCCGATCAGCCGGCAAAAGTGTCCCTGCAGTGAGCTCCGCTATTTCTGACAGTTCTCTGACAGAAGGAACACATGTAAAGCGGTTGAAACATTGTATCTATTAGTTTCCATTTAGGATACAGATGTTTCAACCGCTGTACATGTGAAGAAGCTGTCAGAGAACTGTCAGAAATAGAGGAACTCTGCACATACACTTTTTGCCGGTTTGGAATTCTTATTTTCATCCTACTTCTTCTTCTTCTTCTACTTCTTCATCCTCATCCCCATCCTCAGAAGAAGAAGAAGAGGATGAGGATGAAGAAGAAGAAGAAGAAGAAGAAGTAGGATGAAAATAAGAATAATTCCAAGCCGGCAAAAAGTGTATGTGCAGAGTTCCTCTATTCTGCAGATACACTTAGAGGAGCTCTGCAGATACACTTTTTGCCGGCTTGGAATGAATCTTATTTTCATCCTACTTCTTCTTCTTCTTCTTCATCCTCATCCTCAGAAGAAGAAGAAGAGGACGAGGATGAGGATGAAGAAGAAGAAGAAGAAGAAGTAGGATGAAAATAAGAATAATTCCAAGCCGGCAAAAAGTGTATGTGCAGAGCTCCTCTAAGTGTATCTGCAGAGCTCCTCTAAGTGTATCTGCAGAATAGAGGAACTCTGCACATACACTTTTTGCCGGCTTGGAATTATTCTTATTTTCATCCTACTTCTTCTTCTTCTTCTTCTTCTTCTTCATCCTCATCCTCAGAAGAAGAGGATGAGGATGAGGATGAGGATGAAGAAGAAGAAGAAGAAGTAGGATGAAAATAAGATTAATTCCAAGCCGGCAAAAAGTGTATGTGCAGAGCTCCTCTAAGTGTATCTGCAGAGCTCCTCTAAGTGTATCTGCAGAATAGAGGAACTCTGCACATACACTTTTTGCCGGCTTGGAATTAATCTTATTTTCATCCTACTTCTTCTTCTTCTTCATCCTCATCCTCATCCTCAGAAGAAGAAGAAGAGGACGAGGATGAGGATGAAGAAGAAGTAGGATGAATAAATTCGCATCGAATCAAATTTCTTCCTGAAATTCGCCGAATCAGCCGAATCGAATTTTTGAATACTTCGCTCATCTCTACTTGTAACCCTTTTCTAGGAACCTTTTCTTTAGTATCATAGCCTGATCAAAGTAAGTATCCATATCTGTACAGGTGCATTGGATACGCATGAACTGACCTTTCGGAATGTTAGTCAACCAGTTAGGGTGATGACAGCTACTGGTTGGAATGTAGCTATTCCTATCTGTACTTTTAAAAAACGATTTTGTGACAATTTTACTTCTCATCCTTCTCCTTCTTCTCATCCTTCTCCTTCTTCTCATCCTTCTCCTTCTTCTCATCCTTCTCCTTCTCCTTCTTCTCATCCTTCTCCTTCTTCTCATCCTTCTTCTCATCCTTCTCCTTCTTCTCATCCTTCTTCTCATCCTTCTCCTTCTTCTCATCCTTCTCCTTCTTCTCATCCTTCTCCTTCTCCTTCTTCTCATCCTTCTCCTTCTTCTCATCCTTCTCCTTCTCCTTCTTCTCATCCTTCTCCTTCTCCTTCTTCTCATCCTTCTCCATCTTCTCATCCTTCTCCTTCTCCTTCTTCTCATCCTTCTCCTTCTCCTTCTTCTCATCCTTCTCCTTCTTCTCATCCTTCTCCTTCTCCATCTTCTCATCCTTCTCCTTCTCCTTCTTCTCATCCTTCTCCTTCTCCTTCTTCTCATCCTTCTCCTTCTCCTTCTTCTCATCCTTCTCCTTCTTCTCATCCTTCTCCTTCTTTTTCTTCTCATCCTTCTCCTTCTTCTCATCCTTCTTCTCATCCTTCTCCTTCTTCTCATCCTTCTTCTCATCCTTCTTCTCATCCTTCTCCTTCTTCTCATCCTTCTCCTTCTCCTTCTTCTCATCCTTCTCCTTCTTCTCATCCTTCTCCTTCTCCTTCTTCTCATCCTTCTCCTTCTCCTTCTTCTCATCCTTCTCCTTCTCCATCTTCTCATCCTTCTCCTTCTCCTTCTTCTCATCCTTCTCCTTCTCCTTCTTCTCATCCTTCTCCTTCTTCTCATCCTTCTCCTTCTCCTTCTTCTCATCCTTCTCCTTCTCCTTCTTCTCATCCTTCTCCTTCTCCTTCCTCATCTCCAAGGGCATTTAAATTAAAGGTACAGTGTTCTGCACTAATTTAAAGGCTCTCTGAAGCCTAGAAACCCTTTTTATAAGTCATCTTCGTAGCGAATAAATTCGCATCGAATCAAATTTCTTCCTGAAATTCGCCGAATCAGCCGAATCGAATTTTTGAATACTTCGCTCATCTCTACTTGTAACCCTTTTCTAGGAACCTTTTCTTTAGTATCATAGCCTGATCAAAGTAAGTATCCATATCTGTACAGGTGCAACGGATACGCATGAACTGACCTTTCGGAATGTTAGTCAACCAGTTAGGGTGATGACAGCTACTGGTTGGAATGTAGCTATTCCTATCTGTACTTTTAAAAAACAATTTTGTGACAATTTTACCATTAAAATTAATAAGTGTGAGATCTAAGAAATTGATTTCGGATTGACTATATGTAAACGTGAGACTGATATTGAGCTTATTGTTATTGAGGCTAGTAAAAAAGTTAACGCGGTCGGTGAGTACGGATTTCTGCCATTTCTTCTGGATTCCTCATAGCTGTGCCCACATTAATATTATATCGATGAATTAACGAACATTTGATAACAAATTTCAGATCGAACTTTTTAGATCGAACTTTCTGCTTGTTGTTTTTAGCGCTGCACTTTATTTATTTATTAACACATTATACCTACCCGGATTAAAAGGGAAAGGCGCTATTTGACCTATGCAATGGGTCATAAAAGGAGGTGAGAGTATTTATGTATGTCTCTGGTGGAGAAGCACCTCTAAGAATGTATGTGGACACGAGGAAAAAGGAGCTCCTGTTTGGCACAAAGTTATATATTGAATGGATAAAATAACATATGAAGGACTATAAGTTGTGGTCATTGTATTCACAAGTGTTTAAATCACATGTTGTCTGATTCACCTAGTAGATTGTGTACAGTATATGGAGATATATGCGTGGCACTAATATAAGGAATATGTAACAGGTTCCCAAGGATGAACTTATCTTTTAAACAGTTGTTTGGGTCTTGTTTACCTAAAAAAGGCCCCATGTTATAAGTAGTGAAGCAGAGGACACTACTTTCTTTACCACCAGGGCCCTCAGAGGTTGTATCTCCCAATGGGCCCTTTATTCCTTTAAAGCAGAACTGCAGGGCAATATCTAACATAGATAAAGTACAAATATAGGAGCTTTTTAAACTGACAAATGTCTTTCCAACCAGTGACACTAAATGCTGGTTAAAAAGAAAATGTATTCAAGTATGCATTCTTAACTCAAGGAAGTACCTTCTATTGCTCCCAGCCTCGCTCAAATCTCCACATTTCTTTTTTTTTTTGCTGCTGAAATCTGACTTCCTGTTAGAGGGTGACTACATTGGTTCCCCGTGGTCGCACTGTATATAAGAACATGATCACCCTCCATTATTCGCTCCGGAGATAGACTATGGGATTTGTAGTGTGCATAAAGCAGTACATATGACAGCAACTAGTGTACACTGCTTGTTCGATGTTGGTATTGCACAATGCCCAAGCCATTACTAAGCAACCATGGCAAAAAGCTTGATGAGCAGCTTCTCTTCATGTTTTACTGAAGCAACAACTTCTTCTGGAGTATAAAGCAGATAAGTAATAACAGCAATAGGCATGTTTTATCTTACACCCGATAGGATTGAGAATTCACTGAGCAAAAAAGAGGAGGCTGTGTGGGATCCCAGAGAGATGCACATTATAATGTATCCCCCAAAGCAAAAATAACACTCAACATGTGTTTGTCTTGATGAAGGTAGAATAAAAAAAAAATCGAAGAGAGGAAACACCAACTCACTTGCATGCATACCTCTAATTGAGGTATTCCGTTAATGAGGATCCATATGGGATAACTCCACAAAATTATGACTCTTCATGAAAGGCAGATGACAAGGACCAGCCAGTTACCTGTACTGTTAAGACAGACGCACCCTGCTTTTTTATAGCAATATTTTTAATCCTATGGGATTTTTGTGTACCCAATATTCTTAGTACCTTTAAAGTATCATACCATATATTTGTGTGTGTGTATTTCTACATACGTAGGCCACTGATAAATCTACTGGTTTGTAATTTGGACAGTAATATAAACCAACTATGTGGAGCCGTTTAGTACATTGTGCTGCACTGTTTATTCTTTCTCCAATGTGTATTTATAAGTGTTAATCTTTACACACTGGACTTCTTTTTCAGCAAGCATAACCTACCTCTGTCTCAGCCGCTCAGTGCTGGAATACTTGTCCAGCTTCAGCACTTACAACACAAAATAACCCTTAACATATCTCCGACTCCAGAT
The DNA here is from genome assembly GCF_062004578.1 of Staurois parvus. Lineage (NCBI taxonomy): Eukaryota > Metazoa > Chordata > Amphibia > Anura > Ranidae > Staurois > Staurois parvus. The sequence continues at coordinate 54,859 of NW_028318360.1, read as the reverse complement.
ACTCTGGTTTGTTTAGAAGCCCCTAGTGTAGGGATATCGGTAAACATCTCAATTAGATCAATGTCTGCACTACTATATACTTTCATTTTTTTCACTAGGAGATTTCAAGAACATGAAATATTTTCAGTCTCAATATATAGGAGAAAAAGATTAAGGGATTATTAGGGTACCAGAAAAAGTTATAGAGTACTGTACATACATACGTACATACAACATAATAAAAATGGGTAGTTCAAGCTTTATACAAGACTCACACAGAATGAATGTTTGAGTCTTGTTATACCAAGCTCGATTATGCACTATTTTATGACTGTTTAAAATAAAAATATTACACTATATGCTCTTTATGAATTTTTCCGGTACTGTAAAAGTCCCTTACTCTTTATTCCCCTATATATTGTTTATACTCGGGATGTTGGCACCATTACACACATTGAATAGTCCCAGGTACACTCTTTTTGGACATTTTCAGTCTCAAGACTGTCATAAGTTCTACCAACAAAGTTTTTGTAGGATAATATTAGTAAAGACAAACATATAATCAGGGTAGTAATCTAATGAGAGTAGTCCTAAGGCAAGACGTTGATTAATCAATTTTCTTTCCTTTCCACCACAAGCGGAAGGAAAGAAGATTGCCCAATTCCCTGATCAGCACAGTCAGTGTTGATGGGGGAATGCTTCCCACAGTGCTAATGTATTCTGCTGGTGGTGGAGTGCGGGAAGCTTTTGCAGGCCAGCAGAATACAATAATTACTGCTAGCGGCTAAAGCCATGGACAGTAATCGAATTGAGTAGGATTAGCCTGCCCATAGATGGATCGAATCTCAGCTGGTCCCTATCCAACTGAGATTCAATCTATCTATGACTGGCTTAAGATTTAAGCTGATCATACACTGCTCAAATTTTGCCCACTGCCTAATGAGCTTCGATCATTGGCTGTCCCTGTCATCCGCCGGACTCCCTTTAACTAAATACAGATACTCTTCACTTAACAACCAAATTCCATTCCAATGACTTGGTCATTAAGTGATTTGGTCAGTAAGCGAGGAACTGTATACAGTACACAGTAGAGAGCTGGTCGTAAGTCTGAGAGATGGTCGTTAAATGAGGAACTGAGCTGGTCGTAAGTCTGAGAGATGGTCGTTAAGTGAGGAACTGAGCCGGTCGTATGTCTGAGAGACGGTTGTTAAGTGAGGAACTGAGCTGGTCCTAAGTCTGAGAGACGGTCGTTAAGTGTGGAACTGAGCTGGTCCTATGTCTGAGAGACAGTCGTTAAGTGAGGAACTGAGCTGGTCCACAGTCTGCGAGACGGTCGTTAAGTGAGGAACTGAGCTGGTCCTAAGTCTGAGAGACGGTCGTTAAGTGTGGAACTGAGCTGGTCCTATGTCTGAGAGACAGTCGTTAAGTGAGGAACTGAGCTGGTCCACAGTCTGCGAGACGGTCGTTAAGTGGGGAACTGAGCTGGTCGTAAGTCTGAGAGACGGTCGTTAAGTGAGGAACTGAGCTGGTCATAAGTCTGAGAGACGGTCATTAAGTGAGGAACTGAGCTGGTCATAAGTCTGAGAGACGGTCGTTAAATGAGGAACTGTATACACGTATCTTTGGAGAACAAGTCATAAGTCTGAGAGCAGGTCATTAAGCGAGGAGCTGTATCTGTTGGAGAGCAGGTCTTAAGTCTGAATAGTTGCTAAACAGGCAAGTCGTCATTAAGTGAGGAGTATCTGTAATTGAAGGAAGCAGGTGGAAAATTGTTGGCCATGCAGTAGTTGCATCTGATCAGAGGGGTTTGGGTATTTTATGCTCTATGTAGCATGGATGGAGGAATCCAGGCTAAACAGAAAAACTCTTTATATTTGTAGAGCCAGCTTTACTTTTTTTAAGATGCCTTTACCCAAATTAAAGCCTATGTAAGAATTCTTATCATAATTGTGTCAGGGTAAATGCAGTTTATCTGGCATACACATTTTCCAAGCACATCAATAAATATATCTCCCCTTTTTAGTAGCAAAATGTGTTTTGTTGCTTCGCTTTCAGAGCTGTTGACTAAGAACCAAGACTCTTTCCCAGGGACACCAAGACTTTACTTTGTTAAAGCGGAACTACACTGCAACTGAGCACCATAAAGCAAAAATTCTATTTAGTTCACGTTTAATATTCAAAGCAAACTCACCTGTCCATCCATCCATGTCTCCATACTTTATTTTGCTAAGAAATCACTTTGAACACTCCCCCCCCCCATCATTTCTGTCCGTTGCCATCCTGAGTAAGGGCAGATGGTTCATGTAGCATTGACTTCCTGGAATACATCTGCCCCTAGTTCAGGCGTACAAGCTGGAAGGCGTGCTTAGCTGAGAAGACCCCTCCTCCCCTCCAATAGACTCCTGGGACATATGATGTAATTTGCTTAGATAAGAAACCAGGAAGCAACTAAAGAAATGTAAAAAAAATGTGTAAAATAAGTAAATATGATATATTTTCCTATCTATTTACTAATGCTAGCAGCGTAAGGATTAAAAGCAGTCATTGTTGATTGAGAGAGTGAAGTTCCACTTTAAATGGGCACTTCAAGAAAAAAATTTAGTTCACACCGCTTGCTTTTTCTAAAGGTTTAAGGGGATGAAGGGTTGACTGGCAAACCACTCTAGGTTTTCATGAAGCATCCTCAAAACTTGGCATTGATGGGTTTTTTTTTTCTTAAGTGGGTTTCGGGTTCCTTTACTCCAGTTACAATTTTTTTCTATGTTTAATACTCCACTGCTCTGTTTAATGAAAAAATTCCAAGCTCAACTTACCCCGTCCATGCATAAACAAGAGTGCAGCGCTATGAGAAAAACCAATAAATAAACATAGTGATAACCAAAAACGATATGTGGCAATATCCAAAATTGATATAAGATTGTGCACTCACCAGATGCACAATCAATATGCGCATGTAAGAGATAACCCCTCTTAAGGTATGACTCCAGGACTCATCTGAAGCAAGGTCTGGTCTGTTCCTGTGTTGTGGACCCTCAGCTGTCAAGCATGGCTCTGTTCCCCTTTTAGACTTGGCTCTGTGGGTGGTTGGAAGCTTACCGAAGAGCCCCAGAGAAAAAAGGAGGCCACAATAGCGTGATACTGCTTGAAAATGTGTATATTTATTCCATCCAGCAAAAGGGTATGATAACACAATACTGACCAGACAAATCAAGTTGGCCGCCGGGACCCCAGTGGTGCCGGCGGCAATAAGACCTCACTGTACCGCAGTTCCACTGACGCGTTTCGTGCAACCACACTTATTCATAGGGGTTGCACGGTTGCACGAAACGCGTCAGTGAGGAACTGCGGTTGTCATTCTACGTGCTATAGATTTTAAATGTTTTACTGGTTTTTCTCATAGCGCTGCACTCTTGTATATGCATAAATTCTGGAGGTTGTCTTTTGGTACCTTTTGTGTTCAGCAGCTTTTTTACCTTTAGCGCTCACTTATTTCTATCTTATAGTACCCCGTCCATGCGCTTTCCTCTGTTTCCTCCTCAGTCCAGTTTCAGCAGTCCCCTTTGGGCAGAACAACACTAATGGCATTCTGCCAATGTCATATACGTCTACTCTGTCATTTACATAGTTGGTCTGGCTGAAAAAAGACAAAAGTCCATCTAGTTCAGCCATAAAAAAAAAAAAAAGTTATAATCCTATACCAACAGTTGATCCAGAGGAAGGCAAAAACCACAGTAAAGCATGATCCAATTTGCTCCTGCAGAGGAAAAAAATCCTTCCTGATCCCCTGAGAGGCAATCAGATATTCCCTGGAACAAATTTACCTATAAATAGTATCCAGCTATATTCTGAGTATCTAAGAAAGAATCAAGGTCTTTTTTAAAGCAATCCACTGAGCTGGCCAGAACCAACTCTTGAGGGAGTCTATTCCACATTTTCACAGCCCTTACTGTGAAGAAACCTTTCCATGTTTGGAGATTAAATTTATTTTCCTCAAGACGTAAAGAGTGCCCCCTTGTCCTCTGTGATGACCTCAGGGTGAATAACTGTACACCAAGTTCACTATATGAACCACTGATGTATTTATACATGTTGATCATATCCCCCCTTATGTATTATACATGTTGATCATACCCCCCCTTAATCTCCTCTTCTCAAGAGAGAATAAATTCAGTTCCTCTAATCTTTCCTCATAGCTGATCTCCTCCATGCCTCTTATCAGTTTGGTTGCCCTTCTCTGTACTTTCTCGAGTTCCCTAATGTTCTTTTTGTGAATTGGTGGCCAAAACTGAACTGCATATTCCAGATGAGGTGTTACTAATGATTTGTACCGGGGTAATATGATATCTCTCTCTCTGGAGTCTATACCTCTTTTAATACAAGAGAGGATTTTGCTCGATTTAGAAGCCGCAGCTTGGCATTGCATGCCATTATTAGGCTTGTGATCTACCAGAACTCCCAGATCCTTCTCCACCATTGATTCCCCCAGTTGTACCCCCCCCCCCCCAGGAGGTATGATGCATGCAGATTCTTAGCCCCCAAGTGCATAACATTACATTTATCAACATTAAACCTCATTTGCCACATAGTTGCCCAATTACAAAGAGCATTGAAGTCGGCTTGTAAGTTGGAGACATCCTGTAAGGACGTTATTCCACTGCACAGCTTGGTGTCATCTGCAAAGACTGAAATGGGATTTATAATCCCAAACCCTATATTGTTTATAAATATATTAAAAAGTAATAGTCCCAACACTGAACCTTGGGGTACACCACTGACAACCCTAGACCATTCAGAGTATGAATCATTAACTACTACTCTCTGAATACGATCTTTTAGCCAGTTTTCTATTAATTTACATACGGATTTACATGCCCCTCTAGGAATCACATCATGTAGGTTGACCTCCCAGTACTGAGACACATGTCACTGTGTGATCGCCACTCAGTCCAGGAAGAATGCTCACCTCTGTTTTGACATCGCTTGTCCAGGCTGCTGGAAAAATCTATGTATTTTTTTGTTAATAAAAAATATCATGGAGTGGAGATTCAGGGGTTGGTTGGGACAAATATGAAATCATCTATAAGATTTGTACAGAAATAAATATATTATTTAATGAAAATATATCATAGATAATGCCAATAATTATGCAAAACATACAAGTCATTTATATTATTCTGAGCTCAGAGTCAAAGCAATCAAGTGAATCTCCAAATCCCAACAAGTGCATTTTCAAGTGGATGGTTAATGATGTAGAGATGATGAAAAATAACAATCACTCTTTTCAAATGAGGGAGAGTACCGAATGAGAAAGAAGAATGATATTACCAAGCAGCAGTGATAGAGGCAATAAACCCCTCTCATTTTATGAATGTGGAATCTCCTTCTTCAGTAGGCAATATAAAATAAGGGCTTAGACCCTTCCAGACTGGTGGATGTTTAGGAGACGTTTGGGTATGTAAAAAAACAAACATACATACTCACCTCTATGCTGCAGCATCACTGTGATGCTGCAGCTGTCCCCCACTGGCCACTGTTAATCACCGCTCTCTGCTCTGCCCCTCCAGCACTCACTGGAGTGCCGGGCTGGAGAGGTGGCAGGAGCAGCTGGCTTTGGCTCTCAGCCATGCGCTGAGACCCAGACCCATCTGTCAATTAGGCAGATAGGTGGCTCCCTACAAAAGAATTGGAGTCCTTCCAGAGCCTGGAGCTGCTCTTTGATGTCAGCCAAGAGTAGACTTTAGCCCGCTGTCGGCTGATTCTGGGTCACAGAAGAGGACAAATAAGTGCACTCCTGTGACCCACAAAAGACGTATGGCCAAAGAGCTTTCGTCATACTTCTCTTTTAAGAGCAGGAAAATATCTACAATTGCACACTTATGTCTACATTAGAAGAGTTGGTGACCTGCCTTATCAGGTATAATTCTGTTCAGGTGATAGACAGCTTCCTGCCTAGCCCAGGGCACCTACCTCACCTGGTTCTCCATGCCCACCATCACAAAATGTTATAATAAGTTACCTACTACATAAAACTAACAAGAGTCACTAGTGGGCAGCACAGTGGCTAAATGGTTAGCACTTCCGCCTGGCAGTACTAGGGTCGCTGGTTCAAATCCCAACCCAGGCACCACCTTCCTGGAGTTTGCATGTTCTCCCTGTGACTGCGTGGGTTTCCTCCAGGTACTCTGGTTTCCTCCCACACTCCAAGAACATGCTGGTAGGTTAACTGGCTCCTGTCTTAATTGGCCCTAGTATGTGTATCTATGAATGTGAGTTAGGGACTTTAGATTGTACTCAAATAATCAATCAGGGGAAAGCAAACAAACATAAATAACATTAAATACACCAAGAAATGTACACTCTACAAATAATTAAAAAAAAGTACATTTTTTTTTCAAGAAAATTTCATCTAAACAGCTTAAAGTACATTTCCAGCCTCTCTCCCCCCCCCCCCCCATTTTTTTTTAAAACCCCCTACATCCCTGATTGTGAGTTCTGCACACCCACCCAGCAGATCCAGCATTGTCTAACTGAGATACTTTTTCTCTTCGACTGTTCCGGGTTCACCCAGAACACCTTCCGATGATGCCCCACTAAACCTGCCCAGTGCATCTTCCCTGAATGAAAGGCTTTGCCTCCTGGGATACGTGACATGCAGTTCCCAGGAGGCAAAGGGAGGAAAGTGCACATCGTTAGCCTAGGCCAGTGGTCTTCAAACTGTGGCTCGTGGGCCGGATGTTGCTCTTTGCTTGCCTTTATCTGGCCTTTGGGGCACTTTTCCTCCCACTGACACCATTTATGGGGCACTATTTCCTCTCAATGACACCAACAGTAGGACACTATTCCTCAAACTAACACCAACAATTGTGCACTATTTCTCCCACTTACACCATTGAAGGGGTACCTTTTCCTTCCCCTAATACCAAAGATGCGTTGTTTACTCCCACTGATGCGGGGACAATTTCTACTCCCAATGGCCACAATCTGGCCCCCCAAAAGTCTGATGAACAGTAAACTGGCCCTATGTTTAGAAAGTTGGCGAAAGATGTGCAAGGGGGGTGGGGCCAGACAGTTTATTTTAAAAAAAAAAAGGTAAATAAAAAAAAGAGCACTATCCATGCACAGGATGGGTGAAGATCCGCTTTAAGGCCTTAATACAGCCATAAAAATGTACTGATCAATAAAGCAAGGAACAAACGTTCCTGCACAATAATCAGTAAATAAGTACATTTTTAATGTGTAAAAATTGTCCTGTCCTCAGATGCAGATTTTTAGATTTTGTGTCACCGATCTGAAGGTAGTGCATTTTTAATCTCCCGTTTGAGTGTCTCCATTGAAAACAATGCAGCTGCATTCGGATCCATAAAAAAAAAATGTGAATGGGGCCTATAGAGAAAAATGAAGAGTGTCTGCTTAGGCTGAATAGCTTTCTGAATGAATGGCCCTACCAAGGGCACTGATTGTTCCAAATGCTCAGAGATGGCCCTTTACTGATTGTGATTGTTTTTAGAAACAACACACACATACATACACACATGTATGTGTACAGGTTCAACAAAGATCACATTTTTGTTCTTTTTTTTTTAATTTAAATAAAAAACAGATTTTAACAAAATTTTTACTCATCTCTTCTGTCTAGAATCATTATTTACATAAGGGTAGAATGATTGATTGTATACAAAACATCCAGGGCTTGTCAGTCACCAATAACTGCTTTCGTCTAGGTTCACACCTATGCAGGTTGCGTTTGATGCACTTCTGCATTGCGTTTTGAGATTTTGCTTGTTGCTAGGCAGATTTTAAATGCAAAACGCAGCAAAAATGCAATACATGTTTTTCTGCAGCATTCCCATTGAAGTCTATGGAACAAAAAACGCAAAGTTTTGCATTCAAAAAAGTTCTTGACCCTTTCCAAAAAATGCACCGGGTCAAAACACAGAGATGTGAACCTGTCCCATAGGAAATCATGTTAAATGGACTGTACTGCGTTTCTGCAAAACGCAAAACACTACAGAAAACGCTTAGGTGTGAACCTAGGTTAAGTCTAGGTTCACACCTATGCATTTTTCGTTGCATTTTTCAGAAACGCACAGCAGTCCATTTAATATGATTTCCTATGGGACAGGTTCACATCTCTGTGTTTTCACCCGGAGCGTTTTTTGGAAAAGGGTCAGGGACTTTTTCAAATGCAAAATGTTGCGTTTTTGGTTAAATAGACTTCAATGGAGACGCTGCAGAAATGCATGTAGTAAGTTTTTTTTTTTTTTTAACTGCTTGCCGTTTTAAAACGTGCTCCGCGCTCCCGACATTTTCGCGGGCAGCGCTCCCGCCGACCCGCGGGTGACACCATTCGATCCCGGAGGGATCAATCATCCAGTTTCAGCCAGTGATGTCTGGCTGAAATCAGATGATCGGTCCCTGTCCTATCCTGTCCTGTGTTGACATTTACACAGGACAGGATATGATGTCATTCTTCTCTGCCTGGACACATTCCGTTCCAGACAGAGAAGACACAGTAAACGTGAGTAAAACAGCACACATTTACAGTTAGAACACACCTAGGTCACATTTAACCCCCCTTGATTGCCCCCCCCAGTTAACCCCTTCACTGCCCTGTCACCAGTGTCACTGATCAGTGAATCGATTTTTACTGATCACTGTATCAGTGTCGCTGGCGACTTCCGATAGTGTTAGCACCCCTCCCAGATAGCGCCAGATTGCCCGCCAGTACACCAGTAATCCCATTTAACCCCTTAATCCCCCCCCCCAGTTAACCCCTTTACTGCCCTGTCACCAGTGTCACTGATCAGTGAACCGATTTTTACTGATCACTGTATCAGTGTCGCTGGCGACTTCCGAAAGTGTTAGCACCCCTCCCAGATAGCGCCAGATTGCCCGCCAGTACACCAGTAATCCCGTTTAACCCCTTGATTCCCCCCCCCAGTTAACCCCTTCACTGCCCTGTCACCAGTGTCACTGATCAGTGAACCGATTTTTACTGATAACTGTATCAGTGTCGCTGGCGACTTCCAATAGTGTTAGCACCCCTCCCAGATAGCGCCAGATTGCCCGCCAGTACACCAGTAATCCCGTTTAACCCCTTGATTCCCCTCCCAGTTAACCCCTTCACTGCCCTGTCACCAGTGTCATTGATCAGTGAACCGATTTTTACTGATCACTGTATCAATGTCGCTGGCGACTTCCAATAGTGTTAGCGCCCCTCCCAGATAGCGCCAGTTTGCCCGCCAGTACACCAGTAATCCCATTTAACCCCTTGATTGCCCCCCCAGTTAACCCCTTAACTGCCCTGTCACCAGTGTCATTGATTACAGTAAACAGATTTTTACTGATCACTGTATTAGTGTCACTGGTGACTTCGGATAGTGTTAGCGCCCCTCCCATATAGTGCCAGTTTGCCCGCTAATGCACGGGATTTTTTTCACCAAAAACATGTAGCAGAATACATTTTGGCTTAAATTTATGACTAACTTTGAGTTTACGATATATTTTTTATAGCTGAAAGTAGAAAATATTGTTTTTTTCAAAATTTTTGTGATTTTTTTGTTTATAGCGCAAAAAATAAAAAGTGCACAGGTGATAAAATACCACCAAAAGAAAGCTCTATTTGTGTGAAAAAAAGGACATAAATTTCGTTTGGGTACAACATTGCATGACCGCGCAATTATCATTTGAATTAGTGCAGCGCTGTATAGCAAAAAAAAGGCATAAATTACAGTATCTATACCATAGTTTGTAGACGCTATAACTTTCACACAAAGCAATCAATATACACTTATTGGGATTTTTTTTACCAAAAACATGGAGCAGAATACATTTTGGCTTAAATTTATGACTAACTTTGAGTTTACGATATATTTTTTATCGCTGAAAGTAGAAAATATTGGTTTTTTTCAAAATGTTTGTGTTTTTTTTGTTTATAGCGCAAAAAATAAAAAGTGCACAGATGATAAAATACCATCAAAAGAAAACTCTATTTGTGTGAAAAAAAGGACATACATTTTGTTTGGGTACAGCATTGCATGACCACGCAATTATCATTTGAATTAGTGCAGCGCCAAACAGCAAAAAAAGGCCTGGTCATTAAGGGGGGTAAATCCTCAGGAGCTCAAGTGGTTAAAGAATATTTATTGGGTTTTTAACACTTACATTGTAAAAACCAAACAGGCGACATAGAAAGCATATCATGTCAGCATAGAAATGTAGAAAATCTCTAACCGCATCCTATGAGAAACATTACATCGAAAATGAAAGTGTTCTTGGATTAGAGAACCCCTAGCACAGGGCAGGTAGAGATCAATATCTGATAGGCAGCTGTGATATAGTGATGAAGGCGAGATGATTTGTTTTAGTACGTTTTTGATGCTTTTTGCTTTTTAATCTGACCAGCAACAAGTTGAAAAAAAAACAACGACCGCAAAATGCATAAAAAACACATTCAAAAACACTAAACACACCGCAAAAAGCACTGCAGAAATGGTTCAAACGCAAACTGCATAGGTGTGAACAGCTATGTATTAAAAGCAAAACAAAAAAAACAAAAAACAAAGCTCATTGAGTTTCCACTAAACAGAGATTATAACTTTGCCTTCCCACAGCTGAATGTTTCAGCTTCAACCCAAATCAGGCCAAATACCACTGGTAACAGCCCAACATGTTCCTGATCTGCCAATAATTATTCAGCTGGCATTTTTTTTTTTAGTCTGTCTTTATTAAAATGTAAGTAAAAACACATAGCCTTCCCAAGGCCAGGCTGAAGCAGAAGATGTGTATGCCTAGGGCGCCATACTGCAGGGGGCACAACTAGAGAAGGAGCTCTTGCTGTTTTCGCATTACCTAGCCATCTCCTGCACTGTGAAGAACTGAACTGTCAAACTGACAACTTCATCCCCTTCTTCCCGTAGCAATTTTTCATAATAGTTTTTTTATCGTTCATATGCAGACACTGAATATTTGCATTCCTTAATTTTTGTAGCCCCAATTAAAATAAATGCTTTGTACCAGAAACATCATTTAATGTCTTTTTTTTTTTTTGAAAGTACAAATGGCAGACTTGAATTTGTAGCTAACCCTAATTAGTTTTTCTTAACATTAAAATTTGTAGTTAAAGTTTTATGTAACCCTAATTAGTTTATAATAACTCAATCATCCCCTTCCCTTAACCGACTTGTTTTTTTTTTTACCGTTTACATGCGAACCTTTTAAATTTGTGCTTGTTCATTCTCTGAATTAATAAATGCTTTATTGCAGAAACAAAATTCTAAGCCTTTAAAAAAATTAGGAAATTGCAGAAAAAATTGTACTTTTGATGAGTTCTTAACAATTTAGGATATCGTTGTTGCTAAACTACTTTAGTTCCCAGATGAAAGAACCAATATTGGTTACAAAAATGGAAACCTGGATCTGGCTCTGTTTTAACAATGTTGATTATGGCTCCGTTCACACCAATGCGCTTTTTAGTGCTTTTTGCAGAAATGCACTACAGTCCATTTAACATGGTTTCCTATGGAACATGTTCACATCTATACATTTTTAACCACTTCCCATCCGGCCCATGTATATAAACGGCCGGACGGTAGCAGTGCAGGGGCGGGTGGCCATTTATAAACATCCTCCCCGCTCCCTGCTTGTGCACGCTCCCTGGGAGTGCGCAGCGGCGCGATCCGGTGCCCGCTGTGTTCGGAGGACACAGCGGAACACCAATCATTGTACGGGACCTCTGTGTGAGGTCCCGATCATGTGATCACTGATTGGCCAATCAGTGATCACATGAAGAGTAGTAAGCAAGATATCAGTTCTGATATCATTGCTTACTACGTGTGAAATCTGTGAATGATCACAGAGGTCACATGGTACAAGGCTATTCACAACAGCCTTGTACCATGTGACAAGCTGTGACCAATCACAGCTAACTCAGTATTTCTCAATGGCTGCAAGAATGCAGCCAGAGAGAAGGAGAAATGATTGCTTTTACAGCCTTTATGGGTGTAAAAGCAATCAGTGTAAAAAAAAAATCTTCATCACCCCCCACAAGTAGTACAGTGTCACTATGGTGACACTGTACTGCTAGGGTGACAGTATGTAAAAAAAACATAAAAAATAATATAAAAAAAATAAAATAAAAATGTAATAAAAATTTTCATAAATTATAATTTTTTGGTTATAAACTAATTTGGATTTTTTTGGTTGCTAAAAAGATAATTGAATAAATGTTGGCCAAGATTTATGAAGAAAGATTATTTATTTGCAAAATATAAGAAAAACACTTTTTTAAAATTTTTTTGGACATTTTCATTTATATAGCAAAAAAAATAAAAATCCTAGTGGTGAATAAATACCACCAAAATAAAGTTTTATCAGTCTCAACAGAATGCTAAAAAATTTATATTTTTATTAACTAAAATGAATTATTATTAAAATTAAAACAGTGTGATAGCGCTGAAAGCTGAAAAATGGCCTGGACAGGAAGGGGGTAAAAGTGTCCAGACTTGAAGTGGTTAAGCTGCTGCATTTTGGAAAGGGTCAGGGACTTTTTTAAAAGCAAAAAACAGCATTTTTGCTACAATAGAGTTTAATGGAGAAGCTGCTGAAATGCATGGTAGCACGTTTTTGCTGCGTTTTGCATTTTGATTCTGCCCAGCAATGAAAAAATAACAACTTTACGCAAAAAAAAGCTGCACAAAATGCAACGTGCTGTAAAACGTGTCAAAAACGCGTGTAGAAAAACGCAAAACAAACTGCAAAAAGCACTGAAGAAAGCATCAAACACAAAATGCATATATGTGAACCAAGCCTAAATCACACTGGTTTAAACGCATCACAATACCTCCACTCATTCTTTTTGGTTGTACATGTAAATGTGTGAGCTTAGAGCTCGGGGGATGGGGAGGCTGGCACACTTTGGCATCCTTGCCCTGAGCTTCTCTTGACATTACCAGATCCCAATGACTGGATGCTGTGGGCGTGCTGCCCCTGCCATGCTGTAGTGCCTTCAGAACCAGGTGAGCACCTAAGTACTTTCCAAAAGAGTGAAACATCCTTCTTAATAGAGATGTGCAAGATGGAAAAATTCATGTCGGATTAGTTCGTTAAGTAATAATTTTGTTTCATCATATTCGTTATGCTAGAATGGTTTGTTTTCAGATTTTTATTTTCATATATTCAGGTTCGTTTTATATATTTGTTATTTTCAAATCGATTCGAACTTCAAAATTCAAAATTTTGACATTACGAAATTCGAATTTCAAAACTTGATTTTTGGAAGAGGACTATATTTGTTCTATTTTATTCTGTTCTATTCTTATTTATTCTATTTTTTCTATTCTGTTATTTTAGTTTCTATTCTTCTATTTTCTATTCCATGCTGTTCTTTTTTATTATGTCCTGTTCTTTTTTTATCTCTTTATATTTCATCCTATTTTATTCTAGTCTAGTCTATTCTATTCATTTATTTTCTATTCTATTTTGGTTCATTCTGTTCCTTTCTTATCTATTCCATTTTCTATTCTATTCTATTCAATAAAACAGCCTAAGTAGGAATCATCATCTTACTTCACTTTTATATCTTACTTTTTTGCAATATGTTCCCATTTTGAATTCAAACTTATTTCCAAATTCGAATTTGGATTATTTGTTTGGTTATAGTTTATTTAAAATTTGTTGAAATTTGCTACTGTTGTGATTTGGAACCTCTGAAGTGTGAAAATTTGTCCAAAATTTGATTCGTAACGAAATGAATCACACATGTCTACTTCTTAACCCCTTCCCGCCGATGCCTCCCGGCCCTTTAAGAGATTCAGACGCCGGGAGGCGGGGTGGTTGGGGCGTGGTTTAGGAATCATGTGACCGCCGTGATGACGCGTCACGGCGGTCACATGATTGGGAAAGGTCCCGTTCAAAAGAGCGGACCGGGACCTTTCCGTGAGTACCACACATGTGTGCTGGGAGCGCGCAGGGCGCGCGCTCTCAGCACATATGTATTTAGTTACATGGACGCAAATGTGCGGCCGCTCGGCGTCTAGGCCCAGACGCCGGGAGGCCGCACATTTGTGTGCGGCCGGCGCAAAGGGGTTAAAGTATCAGCCTGGTGTTGATCAGCATTGGGTTCTAACTGGAACTAGAGGTGGGAACTCAATAAAACAATAGGAGATTTTTCCAGCTATAGCATTCTCGTTGTTTTGTACAGTGGATTGAGATTCTGCTCTAATCCTTTTTAAGGTACACTTTTTATAACAAAGTGAAAGAAAAAAAAAGTCTGCAGACTGATTCAAGTCAGGCAAATGGATATGTGGGAGCCCACTTGGCAATTTGTTGGCAAAAAAGCATTTGGTAAAGTGAATTGGTCTTTCCAATATGTCTCCTTATAACACACAGATCCCCCTTCCCATTTGGCAATAAAATCATGACACAACATACATTATCTTCAGCCCATGTACAAGGGCATTACATTGATAGCAATAAAAGATAAGAGGCTGTGGTGAGTCAGGATAAGTGTGACTCAGCCCCCAATACAATGATATTAAAGAGAAAAAAAATATGTCAAGGGACTTTGCAAGGCAAACTAAATTATAGCTAGAAGTCACATTTTGTTGTTAGAAAAGAGATATAATCAAATTGTTCCAAAAAGTCAATAAACATAAAGTACCAAATTTATATGAAGTTTAAACAGGTAAATAAGATAAATCTACGTGATCCATAAATGGCATATTAGAAGCTCTCTGCACAACATCTCAATGTGTTTTGTGAAGCAATGTTTGCTTCTATGCCGGACCTCCCTTTGTGCACATGATGTTGAAGGGGATGGACAGGGGTGGACTGACAACTCATGGGGCCCCCGGGCAATAGGGGGATCATGGGGCCCCTGTGTCCTTGCCCAAACTCAAAGAAGCCTATGAAAAAGGTACCAGGGGCATCTCATGGGGTCATGGGGCCCCCTACTGACCCCGGGCCCTCAGGCAGTGCCTGAGTTTCCAAATGGTCAGTCCGCCCCTGGCGATGGACTTCCCCACTGTGGGAATTTTAAGCGGCTTTTCTGTCCAGTGTCCTCTCTGTTTTTTTCGTGCTTGATTGCGGCACATGTTGGGTAGCATTGGAGGTGGTCACGCTGTAATGTAAGTTTGGTATGCTTTATACCCTTGTCTGCTCCCATTCATATTACTCTCTTTAGATCTTTTGATAAATTGGCTTTGTACCTCTTAGTTGTTCGGGGTTCATTTTTTATTGTTTTTCCTTCCCCACGGCATTTCTCCATTCTTTCCACATCCTTCTCTATCACAAATTATTTTGCTACTATTTATAAGTGTTATTCTGCTTTCAAAACACCAACCTTCACTTATCTAACTTTCAATGGGTCTTAGTTCAACCACTTTTGGGAGTTCTAGCACTTTTGTGTACTATTCATTATCATCTACCTTCTGGTGTATTTCTTTATGGTTTTTGGTTTCCTTTTTTTCCCCTTTCCCCCTTTTTCTTTCCTCTCTTTTTTGTTTTAGTTTTCCACATATTTTCTTTTCTGTTTGTAGTGTCATTCTACTGACAGTTCCTACTAGTGCCCCTTGTTGTACTCCCCTAGTGGCACAGTCCGTTTCCCATCACAGCTCCTGGCCAAGATGGTTACATGCTGGTGGAGTGCTCTCCAGTTGCTATCTGCTTTTTTGGGTGGTTCGTCAGCCTTTGCATGTGTTTTTTAAAGGTATATAATATGGTTTGAACTGGTGGTGAGTTGTTCTGATTTTTATGGGAGTTTTTTTGTTTTTATAACGATACCATTCCAGATACCATACCTTCAAGCTTTGTGATCTGAAGAAGTGAATGCTGCTTCACGAAATGCATTGAGACGTGACGCAGAGAGCTTGTGATGTAATTTATGGATCATGTAGATTTAGCTTCTTTACCTGTTCACACTTCATACAAAATTTGGTACTTGATGTTTATTGAATTTTTGAGACAGTTTTAATATGTCCCTTTTCGAACAACATTAATAAAGTAGGATTTTTTAACTACAATTTAGTGTGCTTCGCAAAGGCATTTTTCTTTTCTCTTCAATACGTTACATTGTTAGACTCCTTTCAGGTTCACAATGGGACAAGACAGGGTTGTCCCCTTTTACCTTACTTGTACTATATCCTGGTGATGGAACATCTTGCGAATACAATATGCCTTAATAATACCATTCAGAGGTAATCATTGGCACCAACACCTACAAAATGGAACCGTAAGCAAATTACCTGTTTAAATACCTCTAACCCACATATTGGGCTCTCTTCCCTACTACAGGAATGCAAGTCTGAAGGTGGAACTCAGCAATTATAAAGTGAACATGCACAAGTCAGAAATGTTAAATGTTATCTCACCTCCCCAAATACAAATTCACAGATCAGGGACCTGTTCCCAGTTAAATGGAAGATTGTTTATATCACAGACCTAAGTATGAAGATCCCTTTTAATCTGACAAAACCAATTATTTATAGTGATGTCTTCTGGTCTCATTTACATAGCACATGCTTTAGCTGTATTGTCCATTTTTAAGCCTCATACACACAATGAGAATATTGGATGAATGATTGTCTGTTTTTTTTGCATGCTAGTCTGATATTGAAAGTTAAGAGTTTACTAAACTTACGAAAATTCTTGTATGACAGAATAACAATTTGGAAGTGATGCAATGTATTTGTATTGTATTTTCGGATGAACACTGCACTGATTAAATGAAAAAATTCTGTGCTTGTCCCTTCAAATAATTTGGATTAAAAGCTGTGTATTAACAATCAAACTATTGGACGATCACTTCGAAAGCAGTATTTTTCATACAATTTTCTGATCGTGTGTACTAAGCTTAAGATGAACCTGCGTATATCTCTTCCAGACAGTCCCTATATCTTTAGATCTCTTTTGTCAATTCTTTACCTGTTTAAAGTATGCTTTTTTGAAACACATCTGGAAGGTTGAAAACCCCAGACTCGTTTATCAGATTCTTACTAAATGGGAAGAACAGGAAGGGACCACTCTTCCCAACATTGAACTTTAGTACAAAGTCACACATTTATCTCACATTTTATACTGGTTTGTCTCCACCAACCTTACAAGATGGGTTTTAAAAGAAAGGGATACATCCCTGAACAGGGGCGGACTGACAACTCATGGAGCCCCCGGGCAATAGGGGATCATGGGGCCCCTGTGTCCTTGCCCAAACTCAAAAAAGCCTATGAAAAAGGTACCAGGGGCATCTCATGGGGCCCCCTACTGACTCCGGGCCCTCAGGCAGTGCCCGAGTTTCCAAATGGTCAGTCTGCCCCTGTCCCTGAACCCGTTCATTTCTCTCCCCTTGCTACCACACAAAGCCTTACTGAAATCAACAGATTTATCTTTCTCTATTCCCATGATATTTGGGACTTGGCAGTCTGCTATGTCCATCTTTCAGGTGTCTACTCAATATAGCCCACTTGTCCAAATTACAGACATCCTGTGGTTCTGACCTGCACAAGATGTGCAATCCTTCTTACATTGGCAAACAACTAACCATCTTACCAGTGTCTTCAAGATGGCTCTTTTTTAGGCTGTTCCACCCTGAATGTCCACCAAAGGATGTCTGGCTTCAGTATCTGCAGCTCTTGCACTTTATAAAAGCCTTGCTGTGTCAGTATTATCTACACCACCCACTCACTTTCTTCAAATAAGTGTGTCAATCAGACATACCACCTGATCGCCCTATATCTTTCCTATATGGTGCACTGCTATCCCACTTGCTATGAAAATTTATTTTTTTAAAACCTGGAAAAAATAATTACATGCTACTTTCACAACATTATTAACTCCCTGGTGCTGTTCTTTTAATCTAAACCATATACAGTATACCCACACAAATCCAACCTTTGTTGGTACTCTCATAATGAGATTGGTACTCTTTCTCACATCTGGTAGAGCTGCCACTATTGAAACCCATCTGAGAAAAAATTGCCCAGATCCATACGAATACATACAAGATTCCGAGGCTTGATATCCCCTGCAAAGAAAAAAGATCCTTCATTTCTGTGGCCAAAGTCCTTATCCCTAGACATTGATACACTAATGTCATCTTGACTATTTTTTCCCCTGCAAAGAAAATAGATTCTTTATTTCTGTGGCCAAAGCCCTTATCCCTAGACATTGGTATGCCAACACCAGCTCGACTATTTCTTTTTTCTGCAAAGAAAGTAGATTCTTTATTTCTGTGGCCAAAGCCCTTATCCCTAGACATTGATATACAAACATCGACTTTTCTATTCCTTTCCCCTGCAAAGAACATAGATTATTTCTGTGGCCAAAGCCCTTATCCCTAGACATTGGCACATCAATGTTGTCTCAACTATTCCTTTCCCCTGCAAAAAAGTAGGTTTTTCAATTTCTGCGGTCAAAGCACTTTTCCCTAGACATTGGTGCACCAGTGTCCTCTCATCTATTCCAGATCGGATTGCAGAGGTCCACCAACTATCAAGCATGGCAAAATTGAAAGATCACCAACATGATACACATAAATCTTTTTGTGATAGATGGATCCCATGAATTGTTTTCATGGACACTGAGGACACTGATGAGTTCAGGGCATTTTCAATCTCATGGGCTCATTTTCCACTACCCTTATAAAACATTAGTATATTGCAAGTTGTAAGAGGAAATAACTATAATGAAGCTGGAATGAAATTAATTCAGGTGATGTATATTCTCTGTATAATAAATATCATTCATTGTAACAGCATAGTGGCAACTGAGATATTGCTGAGAATCTGTGAGCCTCAGTACAATGGCATAGTTTGCAGCTGTCTGGAGTTAGTGAGATAGCCATCTGTTACATGTGAGTCAGCAGACAGACACAAGGACACAGCTTGTTGGGTGACCACATGACCACATTTTCCAATAAAGATACCAGACATGAAGGGGAACCGACAATGTAGTATGCATGATATGTAAATAAATTACCTCAGCATTTCCAGTAATGATGTGTATCTCTAGACATTCCATTCTTCAACACAAGGAATGATTTCATTATAGGCCAGCATCATCCAAATTAAGACTTCAGTTTTAGGCAGGCCCTGGTGGGTCATATTACCTCCCTTGGAGTTTCCAGTGGCTAAATTTCTCCACCATAGCTTGTGTGCCTTCTTGAAGGACATAATAAAAGTGTCACTCTATTGCAGTTGGATTTCTCACTTATTTATTATATGATGACATTCCCAGGGGAGCAGGAATCAATCATTTTTGTATAACAGTTTCCACTTTTCATCTACTGAAAAATAAAGGAACTGTGGGAACACGATGCTCCTGCAGTTTGCACAGGATGTATAACAGAGAATTGACTTGTATGGGTTTTTATGGCCTTCAAGTTTGGCTATTTGCACAAGCCTCAACAATTGACATTACTAATCCTCCAAATAGCATGATGCTTACAAGCATTTAATAGAAGTATTAAGGCAGTTTCTTTCCTGGTTGCCTCCAATACGATCCAACATGAAGCATTGCTTATTCGTCGGCCCTTCAAAAAATGTTTGTAGCAACTAAAAACCGTCTTTGTTGAAACTAACTGGAACAATTATTAATGGTTTTCAAATATTTATTTTAGCAAATCTGTATGCTGCTGATTTAGAGAAAGTAAAAGTTTCTTTGATAGTCCACCCCCTCTTCTGCTGATACTTAACCTTTCCTTTCTCCCATGCCACTTTGTGTGCCTAGAGCAGGGGTGGGCAAACTTTTTGACTTGAGGGCCGCAATGGGTTCATATATTGGACTCGGGGGCCGGACCAAGAGTAGATGCATGATGTGTATGTGTCATCCATAGTAAGTATAGTAATATTCCCCCATAGTAAGCATAGTAATAAATCCCCCATATAGTAATTCATCCCCCATAGTAATTCATCCCCCATAGTAATTCATCCCTCCTATAGTAATTCATCCCCCATAGTAATTCATCCCCCATATAGTAATTCATCCCCCATAGTAATTCATCCCCCATAGTAATTCATCCCCCATATAGTAATTCATCCCCCATAGTAATTCATCCCCCATAGTAATTCATCCCCCATATAGTAATTCATCCCCCATATAGTAATTCATCCCCCATAGTAATTCATCCCCCATATAGTAATTCATCCCCCATATAGTAATTAATCCCCCATAGTAATTCATCCCCCATATAGTAATTAATCCCCCATAGTAATTCATCCCCCATATAGTAATTCATCCCCCATAGTAATTCATCCCCCATATACTAATTAATCCCCCATAGTAATTCATCCCCCATAGTAATTCATCCCCCATATAGTAATTCATCCCCCATAGTAATTCATCCCCCATATAGTAATTCATCCCCCCTATAGTAATTCATCCCCCATATTACCGTAATTCATCCCCCCTATAGTAATTCATTCCCCATATTAATTCATTCCCCATATTAAGTCCCCAAGTCCCCCCTGTGTCAATTCACTTACCTTTGCTCCGCGCGTTCCTCTCGCCGTGTTCCCGCGCCGTTCCGGTGTAGCATGAAAATCTGTCTCCTATGAGGATCTGTCCCCCTCGACATATCTGCGCATGTGCCAGTTTCAGGCATTAGCAGCCGATCGGCGATCTCCGGCACATGCGCAGATACGTCGAGGGGGACAGATCCTCATAGGAGACAGATTTTCATGCTACACTGGTCTTCAGGGCGGACTGTGAGAGGAGCCTAGCTCCGCGGGCCGGATTAAAAGGTCCTTTGGGCTGTATACGGTCCACGGGCCGTAGTTTGCCCATTGCTGGCCTAGAGCCTTGAAAAAGAGCATGTTCTGGATTGCATTGGGTTGAAGCTTACATAGGAGAATAGGACCTTCCTCTACATGACATAATTTGGGCTTGGTGACTGGTCAGGTAGAGAAAGAGTCACACGCTGCTTCACCCGCAGATGTACCTGGGCCACCTTGGATGCTTGGGGAAGGCAAGGGTAACTAGTCAGAGTATTATAAAGCAAACTTGTCACCTTATTCTAAATTGACAGGCTTGCTTTAAAGTCTGCAAGGTTCTCCTATGTTGAAACTCCACACCACCCCATGTACAAATGCTAAGGGAAAGCGATAGAAGGTTAAAAATATTTTACATCATGCCTTCTGACAGTTTCTTGGGGGCACTGATAACATCACCGGGCCTAACTGGGGAAATTCTAGAAAATCTGAGAATCCAAATCTCTCAAGATGGCTTTCTAGCACTGTGCAGGAGTACATTCTCATAGGAATTAGGATCATTATCTTTCCCACAACCCTGTAAGAAGGTGCAGAGACATCATTCTTTCCTAGGCAAGCATGCCAGAATCTGGAGGGATGTACAGTATAGTTAGTATCTTCTGATATTTTACAACTTTATTGCTTTCACTTAGCATTTTTTTATAGGGGATAGGGGGCTACAACATAAACAGACCTTACTTTTTCAGATATTTGACAGGAGCTTTATAAGCATGATTTAACACTCCATATATCATAAAATATACATATAATTAACTAGTTTCTACTAGGTACAATTTTCTCCACTGAAGAGAAGAAAAGTGCTATATTCATTGAGCATCTACAATAGGTGTACTCTAAAATGTTACTAAACGCACAACAGTAAAATCAGTCTGTATATGCAGTAAAGCATGCTTGCTATACTCACTGTGGAGCCTAAGGGGTTAATCCTCTGCATTGTGTAAAAAGGATGTTTATATCCTATCTTCTCTGATCCTCCCCTTCTTCTACTGTCCTTAATACATCTTCTGATAGAAGAGAGCATTGAGGCAAGCTGCACGTGTTCAGTTTGATGTGTATTGCTAGATAACTTTTTTTTCTCTTGGGAGAGTGCATTTGATCAGCACAGGGCCAATCAGCACTGTCCAGACAGAGGGTCAGGGATCATGCAGCCTCATAGGACAATCAGGGGAGAATGAAAACTCCTCCTACAAGCTTTAACCAGTGCTTGGCCAAACACTGAGAGAAGTCACAAGACTGCTATATACTGCTGATGAGAAAAGGTATTTAGCAGTTTTATAGTTACTAAAATAATTGCATTTCCATGTTCTGTGTACTGTGTGAGACCAGATATAGTGAATGCAGGGTCCTGGGTTTAGTACCACATTAAAGGCTTACTTACACAATGCAAGGGTTCACTGCTCATTTAGGTCTAGGGCCATAGATAAGGGGGTACCACCAGACCTCCTGTATGGGGCTCAGGCCAGCAGAGGGGCCCAGGCAGCTGGGTGAATTGGATGTGAGCAGGGAGGGGGATCAGCACAGCGGAGGGGAAATTACTGGAACCATTCCCCTGAATGGCTCTTTCTGCCACGGCTGAAAGCTGGATCCTTCTCTCTCTCTTCTGCTGACTTTCAGCTGCTGCAGAGAGCAGGATCATTTCCAGTAATTCCCTCCCCCACTACACTCATCACCCTCCCTGCACCATACGTTTCTCCCTGCTGCCCAGGCCCCCCCCCCCCCCGTGTGCCCTCACCCTTTAAGTGCTTCCGGCTTCCCTCCTCTCCTTCCCACTGGCAGCTGCAAGCATACAATAGGATCCTTCAGGATGGAGAGTGGGGGAAGGGTCCAGTAAACATGTCACATTTGCCAGCCCCTTTCTTTCCTGAATGAACACAATGAGTGATCGGTAGCGATAGCATAAGTAAACTTTTTTTTCTTTGGGGGCCCTGGCAGGTTCACTGTATGGGGCCCCATGGTTTCTAACATCAGCCCTGGGTCTAGGGGAGAGTAAAAGCACTTTTACTTAACCAAACCTCCACTTGCCCAGCAGACGACACTCCCTACGCTCCAGCAGTGAACTGTCCTTCAGCATCATCGGTCCAGTGCAGGGTTATGGAGTTTGCGTTGGTCTTGATAACATCAAGACCTTAAACCGCTGGAGCATTGAGTTGATCCCTAAAGATAGGTTCACATGTGTGCAGGTGGTGCAGCTGCGGATCCACACGAAAATCCGTGCAGCCTCACCACCTGCACAGAGGAATGCGGACCTTTGGGCGGGTGCCATTAATTCACCCGTACTGGAAAACGCAACCGTACTGGGAACCAAGGTTCCCGTGCGGTTGCATTTTCAGAAGAAGTGCAGGGACTTCTTCCCTGCTTGTCACAGGGCTCAGGAGTCCATTCAAATGAATGGGATCTCGTGCCCGCAGAAAACGCGGCCCGCACAGCCGCATATATGTGAACCAGGGGTAAAAGTGCATTTGGATTGCAGTCTAACTGCATGGATGAACGTAGGATTGGGTAAGTAAATATTGTTTTCCATGTCCCCTAAACCTGAGTGCAACTCCACTGCAAGGTGGAATTTTCAGGATTCTCTGAGTTAGTATTTTAGGGTTTTCTTGGGTGATCCCAATGGTGCCTCTCTTTAGGAGAAGAAAAGGTTTCCTCTGTGACATGAGCTGATAAGGCTGTTCTCAGAATGTTTATAGATTCAGAATATTTAAATAGTAGGTCATGTATTCATGTGATAAGTAACATGGGAGAATCTGAAATGTTAAACTCTTCTTTTTCTGTCTCACATAAGATGTACTGCAATGATACGTGCCACATATCGGATGAAACATTAGCCAAAACCTGTTCACACAGGCCGGTGCTGCGGAGAGCCATGGAAATTTACCTTGTTAAAAAGTAACATGGCTCAATAACTAACAAGTAACGGAGAGAGAGACAGAAAGCAGTATCACACATGTACAGCACAGGTCCTCACCCCTTCAGCATGCAGTAATGAAACACAACATTGGGTAAAGATTGATGTAAAAAAACTGAGCGTCTTCTCTTACTACCCAAGGATATATTAACCAAAGTGGACTAATCCCATAAAAGTGGTGCAACCACTTATAAATATAAATTGGTGTTTATCAAAACACAACTGTCTTGTGTAGCAATAAATATAAAATTGAATGTGTTAGCTGCCCCTTAAAGTGCATTGTGATCATATAATTACAAGAAGGTTCAGTGCTTCACTTGATTGCACAAACAACCAATACTTATGCTACAACACAAAGGAAAAGTGTTTAAGACATGATATTATATATAAAATTAGTTAATAAATCCATAAAAGTCCCACACCAAATTGTGTGCCAGAAACTGTATAAATTCTTTTAGTGCCCAATAAATTGCCTCGTGCAAATCCTCTTTGTGCTCCACCACCGTATGCCAATATATTGCACTCACCGACCCCATGAGCCCTTAATTCAGGGATGTCCAAACTATGACCCTCCAGTGTTGAGGAACTGCAAGTCCCATGAGGCCTCGCAAGACTCTGACATCCACAGGCAAGACACCCAGAGGCAGAGGCATGTTGGGACTTGTAGTACTTCAACAGCTGGAGGGCCATAGTTTGGACACCCCTGCCTTAATTAAAAGAAGGTCAAATATGCTTTGGGTCACCAGGGTTTAGAACCTCAATGGATTTCTTCTCAGCATTCTCCCCATTTAATCCCACAATTCCAGGTTGACATGAATCAGAAGAATACATTTCTCATGGTGTGGTAGATTTATTAAAAAATATAATGATATGAACAACAAAAATGCACTCACATTGGTTGGTGCACAATCCTCGGCACTAATACACTCAGCTGTATCACGCTACCACCGCTCCTGTCACTAGAGCCGGCATGCGTTCCAATAACCAGAAAGGGATATGACGTCAACGGACCCGGATGTGGCTGGATGCAACACTCTGCCTCTACATGTTTCGTCAATCTGGCATCCTCAGGAAGCTGGGCATATTTCAGTAACCCATAGAGCCAGTCAGAATAGGAACTTAGCTTATCAAGTATCTTAAAAAATAATATAAAAAACAATGAAAGTCTGAAGTCAGACAAGTGATTACTTGAAGCGACCCCCCCCCCCGCCTTTTTTTTCTTTTTTAGTGATTTATTACTAAGATATTTATAGTAATTTTATATGGATTTACTCAGTGGCTAATTTTTCAGAGATTTGTAGCTCAGTGGCTTAGCAATCAAATTTTGTCATGTCGGTGACCAGATCGACATTAACAAATGCTCTTTGTGAGGCTTAGCTACCAGCTTGGAGTTGCTTTTTGCTCTACATCCCCACAACAATGTAGCTTTGAATAGTGAACCTGTTGAGCCATGTAATAGTCCTGATGGGTGACTTTGCCCTGTGCTGCAAATATCATGTTAGCAATTAATCAGCGGCCTCAGATTTGTAGCAGAAGCGTTGTGTAAGTGAGCAGCCCTAAAATAATATTCATTCATGCCTATGATTAATGCAAGAACACAATCTGAATTTAATATGGTTCAGCCCTGCATTTAATTATCAACCTGTTTTCTCTGAGAGGTACAAAATCACGACAGAATTACTTCGAACACATTAGTGAACCTTGTTTGCATTTGAAATGACAGTTATATTTAGACGGGTTTTACTGCACGGCGGCAGTCTTATATTTGGCAGGGCTGCCTATGCAAAATGAATGCGGCTGTGTTCCATTCAAAGGACTCCGTTTCATGATATAGAAGCTACATTTTGGATTTGCCAGGTGAGGTCACTCTTCCATTAGGTAAGCATGATTTAAAAGCAACACTCAAAGCAAAACACACATTTCTGTACCAAACATACTACGAGAATGTCTACTTACCAGTGTCTGCTTTTCTCGCAGCAGGAACTGACCCCTATAGGATATAAGGAATTGGGTTCACATCAAACTGGATTCCTTATTAACATGTTTGGAAAAAACACAGATTTATACTTGGGCAAAAAGGTAAAATAAAAATCTCACAACAATCCCACCTCATCAGTGTCCATCAGTGCAGCCTCATCAGTGCCCATCTTGGTACAAGTTGATCTTGGTCTCATCTGTCCATAGGATGTTGTTCCAGAACTGTGAAGGCTTTTTTAGATGTCGTTTGGCAAACTCTAATCTGGCCTTCCTGTTTTTGAGGCTCACCAATGGTTTCCATCTTATGGTGAACCCTCTGTATTCACTCTGGTGAAGTCTTCTCTTGATTGTTGACTTTGACACACATACATCTACCTCCTGGAGAGTGTTCTTGATCTGGCCAACTGTTGTGAAGGGTGTTTTCTTCACCAGGGAAAGAATTCTTCGGTCATCCACCACAGTTGTTTTCTGTGGTCTTCCGGGTCTTTTGGTGTTGCTGAGCTCACTGGTGCGTTCCTTCTTTTTAAGAATGTTCCAAACAGTTGTTTTGGCCACGCCTAATGTTTTTGCTATCTCTCTGATGGGTTTGTTTTGTTTTTTCAGCCTAATGATGGCTTGCTTCACTGATAGTGACAGCTCTTTGGATGTCATCTTGAGAGTTGACAGCAACAGATTCCAAATGCAAATAGCACACTTGAAATGAACTCTGGACCTTTTATCTGCTCATTGTAATTGGGATAATGAGGGAATAACACACCTGGCCATGGAACAGCTGAGAAGCCAATTGTCCCATTACTTTTGGTCCCTTAACAAGTGGGAAGCACATATGCAAACTGTTGTAATTCCTATACCGTTCACCTGATTTGGATGTAAATACACTCAAATTAAAGCTGGCAGTCTGCAGTTAAAGCACATCTTGTTTGTTTCATTTCAAATCCATTGTGGTGGTGTATAGAGCCACAAATGTTAGAATTGTGTCGATGTCCCAATATTTATGGACCTGACTGTATATGATAGGGTAGCTCCCTTGAATTCTTGCCCATTCGGTCATTCCACATACCCAGCCTGGCCACAGAACCTCAGTCTGTGACTAATCAGTTTGGAAGGAAATCTCGGTGAGAATGAGCGTGGTACTTGAAGGACTTGGCATGTGTTGTTACATGGTAATGGAATTTCTCAGACAAGACTACTGTAGCATTTCATGTCGCAGAGGAACGCCACGCTGCTTAATAAAACATATTTCTGCAAGATTCCAGCCATGGACAGGAACACTTTTCACACACGTGACCCTGTATACCTCATATACAATCTTTACCACCTTTATACTCAGAATGGAAACAAGCAGCTACACACAGCTGTGAAATGGCCATTCAGCAATCTACCAGGTATGGCCTCCCCTCTCCGGGAATTGTAAGCATCATTGAGGTCCCATTAATGTCCACAAGTCTCTTCAATCACCATATAAATGAGCATTTAGATTCTCTTCCACCCAAATGAAACACATTGGGGCTCAGAATAGAGAGACCTTTATATGCCACATTCTTATCTGGCCTTGTTAGGCATCACAACTAGCTGCTGACACAGACTACAGCATCACTCTTATTTATTTTACATATACAGTAGGTGCAAAGACAAAAAACTTGATTTATAATAAAGAAGTATTGTAGTAATAAAGTCAGCACAGAACTAATGTGATCCTTTAACATGGATGGATGTACTGCCTGGGCAGGCTGGGATGCTTTACATTGAGAACAAGAGAACCTGTCAGGAATATGCAGAGAGAGCACATAGGTGGTCAGGATAAAATGAACAGCAAATGTATATGTCCAGTCAATTAGAAATGTACAACTTACAGGTCAGTGCTCCATAACAGAGGACAGGTATCTGCCATTCCTTCTTTTTTTTTCCTTCTGTTTCTTTTCCTTTTCTCTTTTTAACTTCCTTTCTTCCTTCCTACTTCCTTCACTACACACTTACTTCTCCTTCCTTCTTGCTTTCCTTCCTTCTTACTGTCTTCTTTCCTTCCCCTTTCCTTTTTTCTCCCTACCTTCTTTCCTTCCTTCCTTCCTTCCTTCCTTCCTTCCTTCCTTCCTTCCTTCCTTCCTTCCTTCCTTCCTTCCTTCCTCCCTTCCTGCTATCCTTCCTTCCATACCCTCTACTTTTCCTTCTTTCCCTTCCTGCCCTCTTCCTTCTTACTTTACTTCCTTCCTTCCCTTTCCCTTCTTCCCTCCCTTCCTTTCTTACTCCTTTGCTACCTTCCTTCTGTTTCCTTTCATCAATTTTTCCCTTCTGTTCTTTCCTTCTGTCTTCCTTCTCTTTTCCTTCTTCCTCTCTCCCTTCCTTTCTCCCTACCTTCCTTCCTCCCTCCTTTCTTACTTCTGTTTCCCTTCCCTCTATTTTTCCTTCCTTCCTCCCTTCCTGCTATCCTTCCATCTATACCCTTTACTTTTCCTTCCTTCCTGCTTTCTTCCTTACTTTCCTTCCCTTCTTCCTCCATCCCTTCCTTTTCTTCTTACCTTCTTTCTTACCTTCCTTCTGTTCCCTTTCATCTATTTTTTTTCCTTCCTTTCTCTCTTCTTGCTTTTTTTCCTTCTTACTGTCTTCCTTCCCTTTCCCATCTTCCTCCCTTCATTTTCTTCCTTCTTCCCTCCTTTCCTTTCCTCTGTATTTTCCTTCATTTCTCCCTTCCCACTTGCTTCCTACCTTTTTACTTTCCTTCACGTTACCTTCCCTCCTCCCCTACTGCTTTTTTTCTTCTTACTTTCCTTACTTCCTTTCCATTCCCTTCCTACTTCCTTCCTTTACTTCCTCTGTCTTTCCTCCCTTTTAACTTTCTGTTCATAGAAATTTGTCAGCCTGCACTCTATTTCCTGAAACTGGAATTATCTCATGAGAACTCCACTGATTATGGAAGTGGCAAGTCTTTATTATAATTTGTTTATTAAACAATCTTACATTTATTTGCAATCTCCACAAAATAAATACATTTCTTTTTACTTTGAGCGCTGCTTTTTTATCGAATACATTTCCTTTCCTCGCAGCAGTTCATATGAATGATGAAAAAAAAAATTGGAATTTAATAGAATTCATATCAGCTTTTAAAAGCAGTATGAGATTAAAAGTGTATTCCCTGTGGCATCCTTGTTACCTTTTACATTTAGAGAATTTTATTTGTACTTGTATGCAATGGCTACCGTGGAATGTATGGAATATTTTTTTTCTTTTCCTCTTGAATGGTGAATCTAAGATACAAAAACTAGGCCTTTGGTCTAAGTCCATGTTAGCCCATTTTCTGAAAAGCAAACCATGGTTAATTGCCTATCAGAGTGTGGCTAAGCAGCCACTGCCAGGCATTTAGGAGGCAATCCTGCTGACTCCTAAATGCCTGTTTGTCTTTTTTTCTTTTTTGAAGAATGGCAATTTATGATGGGACTAAAAGGGGAAGTTCAGCTTTAAGACCTTAAGAACCTTTTAAGGATTGGCACCTTTGGGGAGCGGGGGGTGTTAGCAGGTACCCGATTTTGATTGGAAATGGAAGTTCCCTCCCCCTCCTCCCTGTAGTCTTCTCAGACACGTGACAGGTCCCAGAAGACTGCGGGACCATTTACAATGCCGGGCACTGCTTGCACATGTGCAGTGGGCACCCAGCTGTGAAGCCGCAAGCTGTCACAGCCAGGTGCCCACACTTAAGATGCAGACGCTGGGAACTCAGGACGGCCAGTGAAAACGGCCACGACAAGGACACCACTGGATCCTAGGACAGATGAGTGGCCGCATCTTTAAAAAAAATTTTTTTTTTCACTGGGGACTGGATCTCCACTTTAAAGTCAACCTGTGCTTGATAGCTTATTGCATGCATACCATTATCTACAATTTTTTTTACGTTGTTATGGGGGTGTAGATTGCCTCCTCTTTCAGGTGCAATGGATCATACTTTTTTCTCACTGGCTCAGTTACTTCTGCATCTTCCTGCTCCTGTACAACTGTGCCCACTATGACATCATGAAAAGAAATGGCCGGTTGAGCTCTGATCTACTCTTGCCTTGCAGGGCCCTCCTAACTAAGCAAGCCTTCAATCCTACCATGAATTGGTCCCTCAATAGGTGCTGCAAGTCAGTGATATTGGCACAGCCACTTGCATCCCCCTTCTCCAGCCTTTTCCTGAGATTCTGGAATGCCACTGCAAAATGAATGAGGCTCTCGTCCTCCTGCTGCCACTAAACAAACAATCTCCACCTCAACTCTGGGACTGTCACATTCTCTCCGAACAGGCCCTTCATGCATGTCTTGATTTGATCCAAGGTGGTCTGGTCCAGGGGCGGACTGACCATTTGGAAACTAATGTAGGGGGCCCCATGAGATGCCCCTGGTACCTTTTTCATAGGCTTTTTTGAGTTTGGGCAAGGACTCAGGGGCCCCATGATCCCCTATTGCCCGGGGGCCCCATGAGTTGTCAGTCCGCCCCTGGTCTGGTCCTTTTCCAGCAGTGCCATCACCACTCAGTGAGCGTCATCCTTCCAATAGTTAATTGCCAGCTCTGTGATCAGCCGAATGGGAAAATGATACAAGCACCCAGCACTTTCTAATCTCTCCTCCCACACAGCCAGAGGAATATTGGAGCCAGAGGAATATTGGAGCAAATAAACTTGGACACCAGAGCCAAAGCTTTTCCCAGAGGCGCCATGATAGTTCCTGCTTCTCCTTCCACACCTGCTGCAAGAAGGGACATATCCTGCTGCCGCCACGTGTGGGAAGGTGCGGCAGCAGTAAATAGTCCAGTTGCAGAGAACAGAACTTGTATTACGGTGAAAGTTCAGCAAATCACAACTAGCCTGGTGGGAAGGAGCCCAACCCAGAACACATACAGAATACAAAAGTAATGTGTAGCAGAGCAGGTCGTGGCATGCCAACAACTTCTGTCTTGAGGGCTGTAATGCAGCCTGGCTGGTCTGTACCCAAATTGCAAGGTGTCCAGGAAGGATGGATCATCCCTATCCTTTCCCTACTCATTTGGAATCTCCCTATGCCGCTAATCACTGTCCCTGTCCTTACACTGCCCACCCGGTGACCTGTCCTTACACTGCCCACACATAAAATGCGTGCTAGTTCTGGGAGTCAGGGCCTTAACTAGGCTCTGCCTGATGCAAGATGGCTGCTAGAGTCACATGGGGCTGCAGTATCCAATTGGATAACTTCCCCAGTGACCCAGAAAACCATGAAGGAACCATGTTCCTCTTGACTTCCCCTCCAACTGCAATGCCACTGCGGACGAGCGCCACCTACAGAAGAGAAAGTACATGCCAAGTACGGGCCCCTAGGCAAGGATGACGTCACATTCCTTCCAGCTAGATCCAGTGGAATACAAAGCAGTTGAAATCTGCCAAGAAGACACTCTTACAATGCGTGTGTTCTTGCAAGGTTTTTGCCTGCTCTACATTCATCAAGAATCTTCCGAAAAGGATGGTGACATCACAGCCAGCGATACAGAATTCAGGGAAAAGTAAGCAGAAATCTTTTTTCATTACAGATACATATTACACCTACTTACAGTAGGCACACTGCAAAGGGAAAGCAGCCAGGGCAATTTAAGTGGACCTTTAAACCACTGAATTCCTCCAAGTCCCCTGATCTTCATAGCATAAGGACTAATTGTACTGTATTGGAAGATAAGACCTGGAAAGACAACAGATATCACAGGAAGTGTGCACAGGACATATGACAGCCCTGAATTCCTGACACAATCAATAAGTAGTTTTTTTACTTAAAGTGTTATTAAACCCTGAAAAGGCTGTTTGATCCTTTCTGCTCTGTTCCTCCCCTATTTCAAGTGACCACCTTTTATCTACTGATAAGACAGACTGAACCTTAGGCATTTGCACATGCTCAGTGTGGTGTGTACTGCTAGAGAGTTTTTTTTTTCTCTTGGAAGAGTGCATGTGAACAGCACAGGGCCAATCAGCACTGTCCAGACAGAGGTCAGGGGTCCCACATCTTTCTACAGAAAACTCCTCCTACAAGCTTTAACCATTGTTCGGCTGGACACTTATAGAAATCACAGGATTGCTCTAACTTCTGATGAGAAAAGGTATTTATCAGTATATATTTACTAAAATAATTGCATTTCCATGTTCTCTGTACTGTGGGAGACCAGATATAGTGAATGCAGGGTCCTGGGTTTATTAACACTTTAACAAACAGAACAAAATGTATATTTACCAGGCCAAACATCAACAAATAAGAGACGTTCAGCCCGCTGCTTCAAGGGAGAATTTTCAGACTTCCCAGATTTGGGCTTAAAGCTAGGAGTGAAAGTGTGAGGCGAAGTTCTTTATCACATAGATGTCACAGTATTAGGAGCCCATTCATCCTCATATCTAGAGATCAGGAGCACAAAGACCTTGGCAACCATGGACACATAAGTGTGGTGTGGGGAGTGAAGGCCCACCCTTCACTTCAAGGGAAAATTTTCAGACTTCCCAGATTTGGGCTTAAAGCTAGGAGTGAAAGTGTGAGGCGAAGTTCTTTATCACATAGATGTCACAGTATTAGGAGCCCATTCATCCTCATATCTAGAGATCAGGAGCACAAAGACCTTGGCAACCATGGACACATAAGTGTGGTGTGGGGAGTGAAGGCCCACCCTTCACTTCAAGGGAAAATTTTCAGACTTCCCATATTTGGGCTTAAAGCTGGGGGGATGTTAGGTGAAGTTCTTGATCACATGGATGTCACAGTATTAGGAGCCCATTCATCCTCATATCTAGAGATCAGGAGCACAAAGACCTTGGCCACCATGGACACATGTGTGGTGTGGGGAGTGAAGGACCACCCTTCACTTCAACTGAGAATTTTCAGACTTCCCAGAGTTGGGCTTTAAGCTGGGGGGATGTGATGCGAACTTCTTGATCACATGGATGTCACAGTATCGGGAGCCCATTCATCCTCATATCTAGAGATCAGGAGCAGAAAGACCTTGACCACCATGGACACATATGTGTGGTGTGGTGTGGGGAGTGAAGGACCACCCTTCACTTCAACTGAGAATTTTCAGACTTCCCAGAGTTGGGCTTTAAGCTGGGAGGATGTGAGGTGAAGGTGGCAACCCATGGTCTGAATGCTCTGCAATTGCTCTGGTTGGGGCTCTGTGGTGCAACATTTATGGATTTTAAATAGGCTGTCAGGAGGCATCATTACTGCCTGTCAATTGCCCCCGAAAAGCAATCCCAACACAGTGGCATTGTTGCCACACGTGTAAGCCTAGCCTAATACCCAGTTACAGTGTGGGGGGGGGAGATTTACTAAGACTGGAGTAGACAGAATCTGGAGCAGCTGTGCACAGTAACCAATCAGCTTTTAGCTTCATCTTGTCCAGTTAAAGTGGTTCTAAAGGTTGAAGGTTTTTTACCTTCATGTATTCTATGCATGAAGGTAAAAAACCTTCTGTATGCAGCAGCCTCCCCAATAATAACCTGAGCCCCATCCCGATCCAGGGATGTCCACGAGAGCCTTGGTTCTCTGGGGACTCTCACTCCTGAATGGCTCAGGCAGCAGCAGGTGCCTTTGGCCTTTGGCTCCTGCTGCTGTCAATCACAGACAGTGGGCCAATCAGGAGAGAGAGGGGGTGGGGCTGTGTGTGAATGGACACGCCTGCTCGGCTGCCCCCATAGCAAGCTGCTTTCTATGGGGGCACACGGCAGGAGGGAGAGACTCTGTGCAAAACCACTACACACAGCAGGTAAGAATAATATTTTTGTCCTTTAAAAAAACAAAACAAGACTTTAGGCTTTGGAAATGAAAGATAGAAGCTGATTGGTTGCCATTGTTTCAGTCTTAGTAAATTCCTCCCTGCTGTAGACATTTGACAGGTGGTGAGAAGGCGATATGACACCTCGTCACCATCTTTTTAAAGTCATAAATGCTGCATCACAACCGGGGCAATTGCAGCATGTCCCCATTCAGCCCATGGGTTGTCCTTGGCAGCGTTAAGGGGCAATGTTACGACAATGGTCCAGCAATCCTTGTCAAGCCCTTCCGTACTGGCCAGTAAGTTGGAGCCCAAATCCAGCATGGAAGCACTCAGAATTAAAGTGTTACTAAACCCCGGACCCTGCATTCACTATATCTGGTCTCCCAGGACCCTGCATTCACTATATCTGGTCTCCCACAGTACACACAACATGGAAATGCAATTGTTTTAGTAAATATACCTATAAGCTAAATGCCTTTTCTCATCAGCAGTATACAGCACTCTTATGCCTTCTATCCGGCTGAGCACTGGTTAAAACTTCTAGGAGGAATTTTCATTCTCCTCTGACTGTCCTATGAGGCTGCATGACCCCTGACCCTCTGTCAGGACATTGCAAACCCTGTACTGATCACATGCACCCTCCCCCTCAAAAAAAGAACTCTCTAGCAATACACACCAAGCTGAGCATGAGCAGAGTGCCTCCTAGGGCGCTGTACTATCAGCAGTTGGATTGGGGACTATGGAAGAAGGGGAGAATCAGAGAAGACAGGATCAAAAGCACAGCCATCCAGAGCAGTGAGCTTACAGTGAAGCACACTGACACCACCCCCCAGTAAAACACTCCCAGCACACAGTTAACCCTTTGATCTCCCCTCATGTTCACCCCTTCCTGCCCAGTGCCATTAGTACAGTGTCAGTGGGATTTTTTTAGCACTGAGCACTGTATTGGTGTCACTGGGGATGTCAGTGACACCAAGTCAGTTCCCCCCAGTGTCAGAATGCCCGCCGCAGTCCCGCTATAAATCACCACCATTACTAGTAAAAAAAAAAAAAAAAATTCCAGTATCTATACCGCCATTTGTACATGTTATAACTTTCATGTAAACCAATTAATTTACACGTATTGGAATTTTTTTTAGCAAAGACATGTCGCAGAATACATTGTGGAGTAAATTTATGATGAAATTTGATTTTTGAAATTTTTTTTACTGGACATGTTTTATAGCAAAAAGTCAAAAATATAGTTTTTTTCTCAAAATTGTCGGTCTTATTTTGCTTATAGCGCAAAAAATAAAAAACGCACAGGCGGTCACTTTATCTATTGATTTCATACTCTTTCAAGACATCATTAAGAGATGATTCATCACGTTATCAATTTATAAGTGCTTTATTAGCGCTCACTGTGTATTATCTAGAATTTCAATATTACTATTTTTAGCACTGCATTTATATTTTACTATCTTTTTATACCTCTTGGGATTCTAACGATAGTGTATTTTTTCATGTTTCAGGACTTCTTCAGCCACATTCTCTTTAAAGTACATAAAAATTCCAACAAGGAAAGTGAGATCACTTTATTATAGTGTACCTAGAGCTATCATTTTGTGGTTTAGGATAAAGCAGAATAGGGTTAAAACCCCTTTCAGGATTTTTTTTTGCTTTGTGTGTTCCTTTGGAGAGATTTCTCATAACGGTTTGTCTTCAGAGTAAGAAGAGATCTCTCCAATTTGAGGGCAATCTTCTTTAAAGGTGGCCATACACTATACAATTATACATTCAGACCATACGATCACCTTAAATGGTAAATCCATTTAAAAATATAAATAAATTATATATATATATACACACACACACATTCATACATATACACACATACTGTATATACATACATATATATATATACACACAGGCGTACTTTGGTTTACGAATGTAATGCGTTCTGCGGGACTTTACGCAGTGCAAAAAATTCGTAAACCGAAATGCGGTTTCCCATAGGAATGCATTGAAAACCAATGAATCCGTTTTGGAAATCAGAAAAAAGTAAAAAAAAGTCTTTTATCTGTTCAAAACTCTTTATAAAGTGCACTTTAAAGGCATAAATACTGTACAGGGACATGATTAAAAATTGATTCGAAAATGCATTAACAACCAAATAATCCGTTCCGGAGGTCAGAAAAAACTAAAAAAAGTTTTAGCTGTTCAAAACTCATTATAAAGTGCACTATAAAGAAATAAAAGACATGATTAAAAAAAAATTGTAAATGCATTGAAAAACAAACAATGAATCAGTTCCGGAGTTCAGAAAAAAGTCAAAAAAAATTTTATCTGTTCAAAATTCTTTATAAACTGTACTTTAAGGGCATAGTACTGTACAGGGACACGATTTTTTCAAAAAATCATAAATGCATTGAAAACCAATTAATCCATTTGTATTGCGAAAAAAATTTGTAAACCGAGGCGTTATTTTCAATGGATTTTCATTCGAAAGCCGAAAATTATGTTAACCGTGGTGTTTGTAAACCGAGGTACGCCTGTATATGTGTGTGTATCAGGGGCAGACTGACCATTTGGAAACTTGGGCACTGCCCGAGGGCCCAGGGTCAGTAGGGGGCCCCATGAGATGCCCCTGGTACCTTTTTCATAGGCTTTTTTGAGTTTGGGCAAGGACACAGGGGCCCTATGATCCCCTATTGCTCGGGGGCTCCATAAGTTGTCAGTCCACCCCTGGTGTGTGTATATATATATATATATATATATATATAATTGCTACAAAAGTCATATTGTAATGGTAAGGTAAAAATGACCTCTACAAACTGCACCGCTGTCATTTTCTGAATTCTATCCAAAACTAAAAAAATGTTCACATGCTTTAGAAATACTTTAGTACGCGAACCAGAGTTGGAGTCTCCGAGAGAGATCAGAAAAACATTAGTAATACTGGCTTCAAACACCCAGCTAGTCCTGAAATCATTTTTGGGATGACTAAGCCTTTAAAACCACCAAATGTGAATGACACCTTTAAATGACATAAAGCAGATTCTTCCAACTAGTTCCAGCAATGACTATAGGACACACTGCGGGATTGGATCAAAGGATAAATCCAGTGTGTGCAATAGGCTTCTGAATATGTCCTGTCGCCATCTCCTGGATCAAACAGGTATTGACTCTTACAAGCTGTGCAATTTGTACCACAAAGCTGCTGGGTTTATCTAAAACCTGGGTAGGCATGCTATGAAAAAATGCAAAAGAGAGGTAGCTTTCAATGAAAACTGAATGCCAGAGCAGTCAGGAGATCCAGAGATTAGGCTACATTCACACAGCCATACAGGGATGGCCGCATGCTAAGTGGTTCCAAACACTGCCTGCACACACTGGGGGGAATTCAATAAGTCCTCATGCACACGGGACGTTTTTACAGCGGCTGTTTTTGGCTTTTGACTTTTTTTCTACAGCCAGTAACTCCCCAGCATGCTATCCTATGTGTCCATACACACATAGACTGTAATCAACGTTGTTTTGGATGGGACGTTTTGTGGCTGGAAAAACCCAGGATTAGTGGGTTTCTAGAGGAGTTTTTTAGCTGTAAAAATGCTCTAATGCTGAAAAATGTGTCAAAATGCAGCAAACTGGCGTTTTTGGACCTTTTTTGACCTAAAAAAAAATTTGGGGGGGGCAAAAAAAACACAAACGTGGGAAAACGCAGCTAAACGCTAATGCTAAAAAAAGCTGGAAAACTCACATTTTTAACATGACTTTACACAGCTAATGTTACCAGCGTTATCAAAACGTCTCGTGTGCATGAGGACTAAAGCTGTTGCACCGCTTTTCGCCTGTTAATTGCTCTTGTTAATGTGTTGCACCTAACTGAAAAACCATTTTGCGACAGTTTTGGTTCTGGCAGCCACTCGTGCCAAATTCAAGTGGTTCTAATTTGCTCCACTTCTACATTGTGGCACAACACCTGAACCAAATTCAAAATAAAAAAAAAAGGCAGTTCGTATTTTACGAAAGTGGAGCTAATTAAGACCAACTTTTTTTGGCGTACAGAAAGAGATTTTGTGAAACTGTCTTGTGTGAGTTAAATATGTAACGCAGCATGCACCTAACTAGTACACATTTTGGATAAGTCCATGAATTTGGTGCATGCTGTGCTACTTTTACTGTCTGTGCCAGTCTTTATGAAATCCAGGGACTGTGAGCAAACATTGGCAGCTCTGAGTGGCAGTTGGAAGATTTGTACAAACCAATGGCTGATGCAAAGGCCACACAGATATCTCTATAATATCACAATGCATATGTGAATATACCATAATGTTAAAAAATTATTTTAAATATCCATTAGTCAAAAAAATCCCAATAACCATGTTAGGAAGCAACTCTTTCTTCTCTCTAATATAGTGATCCACCATGTATAAGTGAACTGCACACTCACCAGACAACACTCCAAGCAGCCTAAACTCATTCTGGACAAAACCCAAAATTCTGGAGAGATGGATCCGATATTCTTAAACACTTTCTTTCAGGGGCGGACTGACCATTTGGAAACTTGGGCACTGCCTGAGGGCCCGGGGTCAGTAGGGGGTCCCATGAGATACCCCTGGTACCATTTTCATAGGCTTTTTTGAGTTTGGGCAAGGACACAGGTGCCCCATGATCCCCTATTGCCCGGGGGCCCCATGACTTGTCAGTCTGCCCCTGTTTTCTTTATACCAGAGCCAGTACATGTGTCTGTGAAACCAAAAGTGATGAATTGACATTGCATGTGCAGCACGGAAGTCGGCCGAGGCCTGCCTAGCCAGCCTCGGATGGGGGGGGGAGGGTTGTGTACGGCAGCACGCAGTGACATGGTGGTGCTGCTTGGTGCCTTTTATGAATGAGAAAGGAGTCAAGGACTCAGAGTCGGAGGACAGGGGGGTCAAGAGCGAGAGAATTAAGAAAATGGACTGGAGATGTGATGGTAGAATATTCACAGAGGATGGAGATGGTGGTAGAAAATAGAGGATGGAAATGATGGAATATATCTGTATATAGCTGTACTATATGAGGACAGTTTGGGTGTTGGGACGCACTGCCCAAAGGGCCCATGGCCAGTAGGTAGCCCCAAAAGAGAATCAAGAGAATCTAGGGGGATGCTGCAGATCTCAGGAACTTTCCCTTACTTTAGCGTATTCACTCTGCAGAAGGTGGTCTGTTCCAGCCATTCCCCTCTTACATCAGAGTCTGCAGGATTCCCCCTTACAGTTAGGGTTGCCAACTCATCCCTTTAAACCCGAACACATATTAAATACCCAGGTACTGAGGCTAATTTATTCCACATAAAGCAATCAGTGAGTTTAATGACCACCTCAATCAGCTACAGAACCTGTGTAATTAATATGTGTTCGGGTTTTATAGGGATGAGGTGGCAACCCTACTTACAGCGTATGGGGGGGAACTCTGCAGACCCTGATGTTTTGCACTGAAAACGGTCATTTTATGTACTTTCTTGAAGTGTCAGCAAAAAATGTGGCTCTGTCAGTAAAGCCATGAGTTTTGTCAGTAAAACAAATGTTGCTGTCAGTAAATTTTTGATATCCTGTCAGTGAATTATAGTTTGGAAGGTTGGCAACACAGCTGAGCAGTTGCCTGCAAATAAAGCCTCCAACCAACCCTGGACACAATGGGGTTTATTTACTAAAGCTGGAGAGTCCAAAATCAGACTCCCTTCTGCATAGAAACCAATCAGCTTCTAACCTCAGCTTGTTCAATGAAGCTTTGGCAATAAAACCTGGAAGCTGATTGGTTTCTATGCAGAAGGGAGTCTGATTTTGGACTCTCCAGCTTTAGTAAATAAACCCCAATGTGCGCCCAGGGTCAGCGTTTCTGTAGAGTTCTGACTGCACATAAACTGGCCTCAGCTAATCACCAAATGATAAAGCTGGCTTCACAGGGACATTGCAATATAAAAGTCCATTTATTGAATTACAAATGTAGGGGGTAAAAAATCCAGCATAAGAAAGGGTAACGTGTTTCTTCCCATGGGGGCCTTAGTTATAGCTGGCCTCGACTAATCAGCCTGTTTGTATACATTTGTAGCACAGCGGCTTTTAGCCACCTCTGAACGCAGGGAACTATGCACCCCGAGCCAGTCACATGAACGTGGCCTTAACCCCTTCCTGTCACCTCCTCCAGCGCCCTGATCACTACTCACTCTGATTTCGCTCTCACAGCAGCTACATGATCTGAAACCCATCAAACTGGCACCCAATCACAAACAGAGGCTGAGATATGTTGGTGACAGCTCGGCCAGTGTGCTGGGAATTCTCAGTGAGCATGCTCTCAGCCCACAACCTCAGACTCCTCTGGCCACGTATGTGCAGTGGCTGGGTGGTCAGGCCCACTCACCCTGCCACCATATATCTGCTTTATGGTGGAGAGAAGAGGTTCGGCAAATAAACATATGTAAATATTGAATTTTCAGGTAAATTGGAATGTAAATCAAATGTGTGCATGCTCACAGCATAGTTTTTGAATCACTGTCCTGGAATACCCACAGATTGGATGTTTTGACTTCATCTGTTGCATGCTTTTCAGTGAAATAAAGTTTTTAATCCAGAGGATCACCATGACAACCATCAGCAGGATTATAATGGCAACATATATAGTTTCCCAAAAGAGGCCTCCTTTAAAGTATATCTAAAGCCAAATTACTTTTTCTTTTTGAAGTGAAGTGGATGGAGGAGTGCTCCCTGCTATGTTATTGTATTTTGATGGCGGGGACTCCACTGTCAGAGCACAAGTATCAGTGCTGGAGCCGATTGGCTGCAGTGCTTATTGAACAGAAAATTTCCAACAGTCATCAGATTGACTTCCCATGAATGGTAACAGCCATAGATGGATCAAAATTCAGCCAGTGAGTAAGATGCAGCATGGTGTGGTAGCGTACAGAACACACAGAGTGCGGTGAACTGAATATATTGAAAATGTTCAAATGAAGTACAGCCAGGCCACGCGGGTGACTACAGCTGTCTGCTACTACATACAAAATTCACAGCAGTGATCCTGCCCACATGGAAGAAAAATATATTTAAAATATATTTTCAAAATATTTGTCCCAAATATATTGATATATATTTGAAATTCTACAATTTTGGCCATATTCGATATATTTCAAAATATACTTCAATAAATAAATAAATATATATATATATATATATATATATATATATATACATACAAACACACACACTGCATGTTGAAATGCATTTTTTTATATATTACAAAATATATGAAAAATATTTTTTAAAATATAAAAAAGTCATTTTAACATATATTTTCACATATATTTGTAAATGCATTACAAACATGTAGATTTGTATTTTTAAAGGCATACAGTATATTTGAAATGTATTTTTAAAAATATCTTTCATATATTTTGTAATAAAATGCATTTCAACATACAGTATATATATATATATATATTTACTGAAATATAATTTGAAATATATTGAATATGGCCAAAATTGTAGCATTTCAAATATATGTCAATATATTTGGGAAGAATCTTTTAAAAATATATTTCAAATATATTTTTCTTCCATATGGGTGTGGCTTGACAGCGTCTGCAGAGAGGGGTGGAAATGCGACCTGGTTGGTCCATCGCAATAGGGGAGCTGCTCCAAGTAGGTAGACGTAGTCCCTGTGCTTTCCCTACTCCTCCAGAACCTTTCCCTAGTGGTAAGCACTCTCCCTGACAGACAGAGAACCTGTCCCTATGGTAGCCACTTCGCAAATGCATGCCAAATCAGGAGGTCAGGGTCTTAAGTAAGCACTGCCCTCACCCAAGATGGCCACGGAAGTCACAAGGGGATGAACGTCCAATCAGACAGCTGTTCCCAAGTGACCTTAGGAAATCATAAAGGAATTGAATTCCCCAAGACTTCCTTCCTCTTCTGTATTGCCACTTTGGTCAAGCGCCACCTACAGTGGGGATTACAGACAGCACCTGCCTACAAGTTGGTGCCTGCTGAACCTGCCAAAATTCCAATCCTTCTGTAGCACCCTCCTAGTTAGCTAGGGGGAGCTTAGTTTAATTGTTAGCTAGGAGGGCTGAGTAGCAGCCTGGGTGTGATAGCAGGTTCAAATTTGGATCAGAGCTGAGAGGCTCTGTAGACCAGCCCTCTGGAATTTCCCCCTGTTCTAGAACTTTGGAGAAAGGTCTAAAAGCAGTGGGTGGATTTGAGGAGTGGCTGGCCTGTACTCTTAAAGGACCCTGGCCAATCGCCAACAGGAGGCTTGGCAAGGGGCCAAGACAGCCTTTAAGAGCCTGCTCAGCTTCAGGAGAGTTGGAGGAGAATTCGGGTAGAATATAGAGTGGATGTGAGGCTTGAGGCAGGAGCCTGTGAGGGGGCCCAGATGGAGAGGGGATCACCTACAGGTAGAGGACCTTGGGAGGAAGAAAGCTCAGGAATTCACTGGCCCCTTGATAGAGGACCACCTGTGAGGCAGGGAAGGAGCAGCCCAGCTAAAAGGCCTGGTAGCAGCCACCGACCCACCAAGAACACAAGAGAAGGACTGAGTGAGTAGACCTGCTGCACCCCCTGGACCAGATAGGGGAAGGAGCACTCTGGTGGGAAACTAGATTAGCCACCGAGCGAAAACGATTTCTCCTGCGCTCTGGGACCCAGGCCGGTGGTGAGTAGGTGGAATTAGGTAGAATTAGGATTAAAAACTCAGGAGAAGCAACCACCGGAGCATCCAAGGTCGTGCAGCTCCAAACCAAGACTGGGGAAGCCCGAACAAACTGCGAAGTGAAACAACAAGAAGCGCACCAACATTGTGCATTACCTCAATAACCAAAATTTATTAAATGAAGGAAAGGTACTCACAAACAGCGAATAAAAACAGGCATGTAAGTCCACCCAGGGACTTCAAAGGTAAGAGGCCAGCGCGAATCCCATCATGGGAGTAGGTACTCAGTCCAGCTGACGCGTTTCGAAGGTCATGCCTTCTTCCTCAGAGCTCTTGTACCATTTGTACAATGTTCAGGAAGTTGTCCTTAGTTTCTCAGTTCTTTTGGGCATCCTGTACACCCCTTACCCCATCCAAGTTCTAAGATCTCCTAATAAAACATCAAAACAAGCTCAAGGACTGGTTACTGACTACTGGATGCAAGTTTGTGAAAATGCGTGTTGCTTGGACATGCAGGACTATAGGGTTGACCCAAAACTTCATCCAGTCATTAGGGGGTAGTGCTACACGTCTATTAGGGGGTAGTGCTACACGTCTATAGCCAGCTTTAGAACCCCTTGTCAGATTTTTTCTTATTGCTGTCTATGTTCCCACTGGGGAGATTTACTCTCCCTCTGGTGACCATTTTCACTGAAAGAGTAGGCGATGGGAAATCCTACATTTTACAGTTGTCATTGGACAGCAGGTGAAAGAGATATTCCAGTGGTGACAACTGTCTAAGAGGGGATTGTTTCTCATACATTCGGCTAAGCCTCCAGGAGGTTTCTGTGTGTGAGAGACACCAAGAAGCCTGCAGTGGGTCTGTTTAGGAATTTATTATTATTATTATTATTGGTACTTATATAGCACCATCAATTTATGCATCACTTAACATATATATTGTATATTCACATCAGTCTCTAACCGTCAAGGGTTGTACAATCTAAGCTCCTCAACTCTCATTAATAGATACACATACTAGGGCCATTTTAGACAAGAGCCAATTCACCTACCAGCATGTCTTTGGAGTGTGGGAGGAAACTGGAAGTACCCGGAGGAAACCTACACAGGCACAGGGAGAACATGCAAACTCCAAGCAGGTGGTGCCGTGGCTGGGATTTGAACCAACGACCCTAGTGCTGCCAGGCATAACCATGCTGAATATCTGCCAGCAACAGATGTTGGGGTTCCCAGACTACCAGATTAGCAACATAAGAGACTGGGCATGGGATAGTGCACTACAGCAGCCCTTGTGTGCATCTCAAGGCTTCGCTTTCAGCTTTGAATGTTGTGCGCCCTTAAAAAATAAGCCGGAATAACCAAAAGATTAGTGATATCTAATGGAAATTGCAGTGATATATATATATATCTTTGACAAATTATTTTATAAATATTTTTGCTTGGCTTTCAGTTGTCAGTTTAACACCAACATCCCCTCTGTGATCTCCGCTACACATGTCCCAGTTTATCCACTGTGGGTATTGTGCTTATTCAGCTCCGGGGATCTGATGGTTGAGCTTTTAGCAGTTAGGAAATTACTGTCACTGTCACATTGCACTTCATTACTTTTTTTCTGCTGTCTAAGCTACTTAATCACAGAGCAAGCAGCAGTAACAGGATAAAGCAACACACCGCAGCAATCGTGCTCTGCTCCCTGACTCAGATACTGCATATATCCTGTCTGTATTGCTGGCTAATTTTAGATATTAAATAGTAGCTCCTGCTGAAGTGCCACATTCTTGGCTGAAACATGAAAACAGTTTTATTTTAGGTTTTGTTGGGCCACTCCTGTGATTCACACCTATCCAGTCCATGCCACAACGCCTAGCCATTGTATAGCACATTTTTATCTCTGTGCACTGAAA
The DNA here is from genome assembly GCF_062004578.1 of Staurois parvus. Taxonomy (NCBI): domain Eukaryota; kingdom Metazoa; phylum Chordata; class Amphibia; order Anura; family Ranidae; genus Staurois; species Staurois parvus. Next base: position 10,918 of record NW_028318360.1, on the reverse strand, counting down.
TTAGTTCAAATTGTGGAGTATCCTACTAAATTCCCCATCCCTAGTCCTAGTTCTACATTAAAACTACAAAAACCACATCCCCTAGACTGCTCATTGAAGAAAATGAGCAAAAGTGTGTGTGCACCTGGCTGTAGAAAATACATAGTTACATAGTTAGTCTGGCTAAAAAAAAAGACAAAAGTCCATCCAGTTCAACCATTTAAGAAAAAAAAAGTTATAATCCTATACCCACAGTTGATCCAGAGGAAGGCAAAAACACCCAGCAAAGCATGATCCAATTTGCTCCTGCAGGGGAAAAAATTCCTTCCTGATCTTCCGATAGGCAATCAGATATTCCAGTGCCCAAAACTGAACTGCATAATCCAGATGAGGTCTTACTAATGATTTGTACCGAGGTAAAATGATATCTCTCTCTCTGGAGTCTATGCCTCTCCTCTTTTAATACAAGAGGGGATTTTGCTCGTTTTAGAAACTGCAGCTTGGTATTGCATGCCATTATTAAGCTTGTGCCCAGTTGCGAGTGAAGATAAGGGAGACCTGGACAAAAATACAAGCTGTTCCTATGGGTTTAGCGCTGTACACTAGTTATGCATCTGGATGTGCATCTGGCTGATGGGCTGTAAAGCAATGAGGGCAGCACAGTGGCTAAGTGGTTTGTAACACTAGGGTCATTGGTTCAAACCCAGCCACAATACTATCTTCAGGGAGTTTGCATGTTCTCCCTTAGCTTGCATGGGTTTCTTCCAGGTACTCCAGTTTCCTCTTACACTCTAAAGACATGCTTTGGTGGAGCCTCAGCCAGGGTACCAAGTTAGGGAGAGTCTTATGATGCACAGGTTACTAGCATTAGGTATAAACAGTTTGGTGGACACCTGTATAAGGAAATCCAAGAATTGTGTTCTCACAGTGTTATCAGTTTATGCTTTGTATTACTGGGAGACAGCTTTGCTGTAGGAGTGGTGGAATGTGATGTATGCAGGCAACACTGGATTTACTGTGTGAGGAGACTTCACACTCTTATTCCAGAAACCGTGTGATACCGACACTGCAAGAGTTGTCCCTATTCTCACCCCACTTGTCAGGTACCTTTCCCTTCACTATTCTCTTCCCCTAGCCAGCAGGAACCTGTCCCTGACCTACCACTTGCTTCAGGCATACATGAATGACACAGGAGACCCCATTCATAAGGTCCATTGTCCAGTTGGCCACCTAAGATCTTGAACACTTGCAGGATGCAAACAGACAGTTGTCTTCCCTGAGAACCTTATGGAGTCCACAAGGGGACAATTCCCTTATTAGACTACTTCCCACCTCTAATAATGGCACGATTGGAAGATTACCCTCACCTGCCTACATTCTGATTAATTGGCTGCTGTTCAAATTGGTCCTAGTATGTGTATATACAGTATGTGAGATAGAAACTGTAGATTGTAAGCTCCTTGAAGACAGGGACGGATGTACAGTATGTAAAGTGCTGTGTAAATTGGCAGCACTATATACAACGGTGTAAATACGTCTAATAAATATTGAAAATAAATAAATACATTTGCCATGAAATAATTCTATTATTTTTGGAATATGCAGTGGAATGAGACATATCAGTATTTTCAGTATTAAAAGGCTTTACAGTACTGTGCTATGCACTGATTCGGTTTGAGGGATTTTTGATTGCTTTAGTCCCTTCTCACTAAAAACCAGTATGGTTATACTGACTTGTATATATTAATTCTTTATAAAGCCAATCTCTGGAAAAATGTAGTTGCCCTCTCAATGTTTAACACCTACCCACTCCCACCCTTTCACAATTTTAAAAACTCTCTAACACTATGTTTTACTCATCTGAATCCAACACCACATGACTATTCTTGGTGCATCTTCCAGTAGTGAAGACCAGTGATTCATTGTTTCAGTTCAGGCCCGCCGCTGACCAAGCATTTTAGTGTCCTCATCAAGACATCCTTATGCTGGCACTGGAATCTTCAGGACCCTTCTGAAAGGGAAATTTCTTTCAACCGATAGGAAGCATCTGCCTCACCAGGGAGGGACATGGTATGTTGAAAAAGAACACTTTCTATGTAGTTAAGGAGGAAGATTTGGAACCTGGCATTTCACATATGTCAGAGGAAAAGACAAGGAAGCCCAGGCAAATGCGCCAATTTGGAATATGGCCAAGCCAATTCGTGCAAAGAAGTGCACATGTGCATAGGCGGGCGCACGTAATCGTGCATTCCTCTGCATGAAAACGCACCAGGGCATGCAGGGTGCACTAAGTGCTGACACTCAGTGGCCTTTATAAGGACTGCAGCTCTGCTCAGTGATTGCTGGATTATCATCAACCCCTCCTGTTCCTGTGTTTACTGTTGATTACCCATTATCGACCCGGCTTGCTCCTGACCTTGTTCCTGTCTGCTGCTACTCTGTGTATGACCCCGGTTTGATCCTGACCTTGTTCCTGCCTGCTGCTCTGTCTATGAGCCTGGTTTGATCCTGACCTTGTTCCTGCCTGCTGCTCTGTGTATGATTCTGGTTTGATCCTGACCTTGTTCCTGTCTGCTGCTCTGCGCATGATCCCGGCTTGATCCTGACCTTGTTCCTGTCTGCTGCTCTGCGCATGATCCCGGCTTGATGCTGACCTTGTTCCTGTCTGCTGCTCTGCGTATGATCCCGGCTTGATCCTGACCTTGTTCCTGTCTGCTGCTCTGCGTATGATCCTGGCTTGATCCTGACCTTGTTCCTGTCTGCTGTTCTGCGTATGATCCCGGCTTGATCCTGACCTTGTTCCTGTCTGCTGTTCTGTGTATGATCCCGGCTTGATCCTAACCTTGTTCCTGTCTGCTGCTCTGTGTATGATCCCGGCTTGATCCTGACCTTGCTCCTGTCTGCTGCTCTGTGTATGATCCCGGCTTGATCCTGACCTTGCTCCTGTCTGCTGCTACTCTGTGTATGACCCCGGCTTGATCCTAACGTTGCTCTTGTCTGCTGTTCCATATTGATCCTGGCTCTGGCTACTGACTATTCTACCCATTCTCCGGGATCCACGTGTTCTCTGGAGAAACTCCTCCTGCATCTGGAGCACCCACGGGTTCCATCTCATCAGGCATTTCCAAGCAGCAACACCACTGGCAACCCGTGCTTCTTTGGACACCGCACCTCCTATTTCCACCTCCAGGGGCGCACTGCACTTAGCCGTAAGGGGAGCCCTCTCTCTATTGCAGCCTCCAGTCAGGTACGTGACAACATAACTGTGGATTCAGGTAAGAAATTGAGGATTATAGTTTAGCTTTTTTTTAAACCTAATTGGGGATTAGCTAAACGGTATGAGTAACATGTAATGGGTAGGTATTGGTCAGAAATCAGGTTTAAAGTACGCCAACATAACTGCCTAAAACATATTTTGATATTATTTTGTACAGTTTTATTATTTAGCAGAAATAAAGTGAGAGTGGGAGAGATATACACTGTGAGCCAACCAAACTCTATTGTATAATTCTCTGCTGTTGCTCCAACATGTTTTCAGGCTCTAGGAGCTTGTAGAGGAGGATTTGAGGCAACATACAGAGGAGGAAAGAACATGGAAGAAGGATGTCACCAGTGTGGAAAACAGTTTAAAAGTTGAACCACTCAGTTCTCAAACATGTAAAGTGTCAGTCAATTGCTGCAATTACAGAGAACACGCAGCCACAAAAGGAACTTTCACACAGATTTGCAGCAAACTTTCAACCGAGCATACAGGCACTAGTAATACAATGCAACAATCTCTCCAGGAGCTATACATTCCTATCACAATACAAAGGAGGACACTTAATCATTTTTATATATAATATCCATAGGTGGGTCTATGTGGTCAATATGTCAGAAGCAAACATTGCAAAAGGCAAAAAAGAACATACTGAAATATTGGCTAATTGTTAGCAAATAAAATGTAGAAAAACAGAAATATTGTTTGATTAACTAGACATCCAGTACCTGCCTTGTTTTTGAACATCCTCCAGGCAAATTACCATGTTCATTTTCATGCTACTTCAGAGCAGAAAAATGTGGGACTGACTCTTCCCCTTCAGCCGATCACCTTTGGAGGTGGTCCATCACCAGGTGAGGAGAGTTCTCTTGAAGTGGCCATAGGTTATATGAACCACTTCTGATAGCTGGGTTGGAGTTAGGATTTTTAACATCAACACATCACTCTGATCACAGCAACTGCTAACACAACATCCCTTCTACTAGCATGATCAATAAAATCATTTATGAGTCTATACATGGTTCTAAATAGTTAGGACTTATCATTTTGCACCTGCAGCAGTTGGCAGCTTTTACTATCAGAAAAAACAACTCATAACTTTGCACGACTAATATTTTGGATTTTATGATACATATTCCCTCTGTTCTAAGAAAGTGGTGATTCCAGATGGTTTGAAACCTCAGTTTGTAAAGACCTTTCTCTGTAGTGCTGCAGTCCCACAACCTCTAGAGTAGAATAAAACAGAATACACTAGAAGAGAATATAACTGAAAAGAATAGAATAAAACAGAATAGAATAGAAGATAATATAAAAAAAATAGAATAGAATAAAACAGAATAGAAGAGAATATAAAAAAATAGAATTGAATAAAATACAACATAATACAGAATAGAATATAAACTTAAATAAAAAATTGGAATAAAATAGAATAGAAAATAAAAGGAATAAAATAAAATAAATCAGAATATAATAGAAAATAAAACCATAAAATAGAATAGAACAAATATAGCAGTCTTCTAAAATTCAAATTTCAAATCAATTAAAAATAACTAATAAACAAAATAAATATACGAAACAAATTCCAAAAACAAATTATTCTAACATAATAGATATTATGAAACAAAGTTGTTAACATAAAGTGGTTGCAAACCTCAGACATGAAATATGAACAAAGCATATGCCTTTTTAGTGTGTACTTGTTTCATATAAGAGCATTAATTGTCATTTCTGTCTGCTGCCCTGTTCCTCTGCTATCAGCATGAATCACTTCTGACAAGTTTCCCGACACGAAGAGAAAAAAGGTGTCAGGGGAGGGACCTCAAGCAAATTGACAGCCTCAGCTTTATTCCTGTGAGTTGTGTGAAGGGGGGTGTTTCCCTTCTCTCCAATCAGCTCTCAGTGCTCTCCTCACTGAGAAATGCCGATTGTAACTTCAGCATGCTGCACCTTTTTTCTGAAAGCTTAGACAAACTTTAAAAGTTTAGCACTGTGAATGGATGTAGAGAAAAAATGACTACAGATAAACAGATACAACTTATGTAGGAGGATTTATTTCATCTCTATGTATCACCTGAGGCCAGTCACTTTCCTGGGTATATGTAAGGGTTTATAACCACTTTAAGGAACAAATCCAAAATGAAACTATACAAATTTTTCCATTGTGCACATCTCTAAACAGCATATTAGGTTGTTACCAGAAGAGAACTAGAGGGAAACTCTTCCAATTGGGACACTTATTCTGATCATGACTGTTTTAAAGGCATTTATCTCGCTTTGTGGAGATTTCTTCTCACCTACTTTTGTCTACAGGATGAGTAGTGTAGATAAATCTCCTGAATAGGACAGAGATGGCAAAAATAACCTAACAGGTCATAACCATTGTCTACTTATCAAAAATGAGAAGAAGAGCCTCGGCTTTATGTGAAATGTAACACCCTGCAGTAATACTGGTTGCAGGATGTTAAATGGACACAAGATGGCAGTGTTCTGCAGTTATACAGACTCTGTTGAAGAAAAGATTTGTTAGACTTGTAGGCAGATAGCAGGACTTAACTTTAATAACGAGCTAACAACCTACATTTCCCAAAGGACCTGACTGATGGGTGGGGACAAATAAATACAGAACCAGAGGATAGGAAGTGGACAGTCAGAGCCGGAGAGCAGGTGTGAGGAGAAGGCTGCAGAACGCTGGAGGTCTAGGCTGGGCCAGGCTGCAGAGAGGGAAGCAGTGAGGAGGAATTGCTGACCGCTCACAAGCTGGACTGGCAATCTTACAAGCAGATGGTCCGGAGTGCTGTCATCTGGGGTGATCTTTGACGGAGGAATCAAGAGAGCAGGGGGCCCCCTTCTGCAGAGAGACTATCCACTACCTGACCGAGGCCACGGATCGTGTGTGAGCTCCATTCCCGAATCATCTAAGTTGCAAGTGACATTGCTAAGTTCAGTTACTTCTTTCTCAGTTTAGCATCCTTTGCTTCACAAGTTATTGTGCTAAGGCCTAGACTGGCAGGCCAATTCTGCCTTGTGGCCTACTAATTATTACACCCGCAACACATCGAATCACAGGATCCTGCTGTAATATATGCACCCTGCAGAACAAGTTACATTAGTGCTTCAGTTCCAGTCTGTGCTACTTGCCAAGGAAATTCTTAATCACTTTAGTTTGCCATTCCCTTAAAGAGGAATTAACCCCCGCAGAAGTTTGCTTCCGACCTTTCCTTAATTTTAGCCCAATCTTAGATTTCACTCTGTGCTTAAGAAATACCATCCAAAATCAACATCACTGAAGTTCTCTTTCCTTTGTGTTCACCTTCTCTTAAGGAAATCCTACCTTTACATCAAGAAAGATTTAAATGCTCATGTGCACCAACTAGGGCCCCATCCAGCACACAAATGATTGGACACTTCAGTTTAAAAGGGACATTGACATATCTAATGAAAGAGCTCTTTTCTCAGAGTTAAACTCAGCCACCAGTAACTGAGAGCCCAAACGTGAGTTAGTCTGGCAATTTATTAGTTTCCCTTCAGCTCACTTTGGAAGAAAGATCTCAGAACTGGGGCTACCTTTGAAATTCTGAATTGCAGGACATCTAAGAATTGATCGAAGTTGTGCTGTGTTGTAACCCTTACTTCAGTCTTTTAAGAGTGTTAGCTGTTATTCTATGCTCATACTTTCTTGTCATTTTACTGTGCATGCATCTTGACCTCAATGTAGCCAAAATCTCAGTTCACTCTAAGCTGTGTGTAAGTCTATTTTATGGTTGCAGCCAGGGGGTTCTCCTGGTCAAGGTCTAAGGTGGTGTCAGCAGGGGTTGAGCTTCCAAGGTGGGCTCAGGGAAGATAGGGAACCCGAAAAATACTCAGGGGCCCTCAAGGGGGTAATGCTACATAACTCTAGACACAAGTTTGCTAATCTGAACAATTCCAACTGGATCAGATGACGATCCTCATGTTTATGGCTATTATCAGGCCCCACCACACATCCTGAGTGGACTGATCCCAAAGTAATAAGTGATCAGTTGCCTTGTGTAATTAATTGCTATTGAGATGGAAGTGTTCTCTGGCAGCTTTCATTGCTCTGTGAAGACAAATCGCTGCAATATGCCTGCACAGCTTACTCCCCTACAGTATCTGTAGCCAAATTAAAATCTATAGAATTGCTCTTGCTGTACTAGATACATATTTGATTGCCATTATGAACATAAAAATAATTGGTTTGCTTTAAGATCTCTCACAGTCTATTCAGAAGTCTGCATTCCAGCCCAATGAAAGGAAGCCCCTTTGATAAAATTATCAGTAAGAATCATATTTTTAATTCTAAATTATTATTATTATACAGGATTTATATAGTGCCAACCGTTTGTGCAGCGCTTTACAAAATGAAGGTAGACATTACAGTTACAATACTATTTGGTACAACAGGAAACAAAGGGCCCGGCTCGTTAGAGCTTACAATCGAATAGATTAGACCTTGAGAACATTAAATGAATACAGCAGTGACTTATCAATGTTCTTACTTCACAACAGAGCACATTGATATTTCTTACAAACGCAAAGTCCAATAATTAATAAACGCATTAATACAATTTATATAGATAATATTACCTCACTTCCCTTTTTCCAAATTTGCCCAGGAAATTTTGGAAATTTTAAAGAGTTACTATCACAAACATGTACCCACTGTTAGAAGTTCAAACATTGCTATTGTAGGCGTCAAGAAGAACTTTGAGTGGACTTTCTGTTTTTGAGAGCGCTAAGGGATTTATATACTAAAGCTGGAGCGTGCAAAATTAGATGCACTTCTGCAAAGAAACCAATCAGCTTCCAGTTTTTCTCTCCAAAGCTTAATTGAACAAGCTGAGGTTAGAAGCTGATTGGCTACCAGTGGCAGACTCACAACTCATGGGGCCCCTGGGCAATAGGAGATATTGGTTCCCCCTGTGTCCCTGCCCACACTCAAGCCACACCCACACAATGCCCCACCTACATATTGCAGCTCAGCTGCATAGAGGGGTATTTAAATATCTATGGCAGCATAGCCTGCAAGGTAGTTCCTGGCTTCTTTCTGTAGAAGCCGCTGGGCACTTCCAGGTTTAAAGATGGCTGCAGCAAAGTAGTCATCTTTATGATGCAACCAGGGGCAATTTATGAAAGCAGTGGGCCTGTGTGCAAAAACATAATTTGGGCCCTAACAGCACAGAAAAGTGCAGTGTGCACAAAAATGGATGTGGTTTTCGGAAGCTGTAGGCAAAACCTGCTGGTTACATTGTACAGTAAAGATGCCCGATGACTGAGAGGTTAATTGCCTTGTGCAGCTGTTCAGCTCCCACTCAGAGAAACAGAGAGAGGGAGAAAATGAGAGAGAGAGAGAGAGAGAGAGAGAGAGAGAGAGAGAGAGAGAGAGAGAGAGAGGGAGAGAGAGAGGATGATAGAGAGGATGAGAGAGAGGGGGGAGGGAGAGAGAGGGGGGAGAGAGAGAGAGCGAGAGGGTGAGAGAGAGAGAGAGCGAGAGGGTGAGAGAGAGAGGGAGAAAGGAGGGGTGAGAGAGAGAGGGTGAGAGGGGGTGAGAGAGAGAGGGTGAGAGAGATAGGGGAGGGGAGAGAGAGGGTAAGAGAGGGTGAATGGGGGCTGAGAGTGAGAGAGAGAGAGGGAGAATGATAGAGAGGGGGGTGATAGAGAGGGGGTGAGAGAGAGAGGAGAGAGAGGGAGGGTGATAGAGAGGGGGTGATAGAGAGGGGGTGAGAGAGAGATAGGGGAGAGAGGGGGGTGAGAGAGAGGGAGAGGGTGTGAGAGGGAGAGGGTGAAAGAGAGAGAGGGTGAGGGTGCAATGGTGAGAGAGAGGGGGGGTGAGAGAGGGAGAGTGAGAGGGGGAGAGAGGGAAGGAGAGAGGAGGGAGAGAGAGGGAAGAAGAGGGGAAGAGAGGGGGAGATAGAGAGAGAGGGGGGAGAAGGAGAGAGGGGGAGAAAGATGGAGGGATAGAGAGGGGGAGAAAGAGGGGGAGAAGGAAGGAGAGGGAAGGAGAGGGAGAGAGGGAAGGAGAGAGAGTGTGATAGAGGGAAGGAGAGAGAGGGGGTGAGGGAGAGGGCAAGAGAGCAAGGGAGAGTATGAGAGAGTGAGAGAGAGTGCGAGGGAGGGAGAGGGTGATAGGGAGGGAGAGTGGGAGATGGCGTGAGAGAGAGGGAGGTCGAGAGAGAGGGGGTGAGAGAGAGGGAGGGTGAGAGAGAGGGGGGTGAGAGAGAGGGAGGTGAGAGAGGGGGGTGAGAGAGAGAGTGAGAGAGGATAAGAGAGGGGGAAGAGAGGGAGAGAGAGAGAGGGGGGAGGGAAGGAGAGAGAGGGAAGGGGAGAGAGGGGGAAGAGAGAGGGAAGGAAAGAGAGGGAAGAAGAGAGAGAGGGCCAGAAGGTGGGGAGAGAGGGGGTGAGAGAGGGGGGAAGGAGAGAGGGAGAGAGAGAGGGAAGGAGAGAGGGGGGGAGAAAAGGGGGGAGAGAGGGGGAAGGAGAGAGAGGTAAGGGGGGAGGGAGGGAGAGAGAGAGAAGGAGAGTGGTGGAGAGAGAGAGAAGGAGAGCAGGGGGGAGAGAGAGGGAAGAAGAGAGGGAGAGGGGGAGAGAGAGAGAGAGAGGGTGATAGAGAGAGGGCGAGGAAGAGGGAGGGGGAGAAAGAGGGAAGGAGAGGGAGAGAGGGAAGGAAAGAGAGAGAGGGTGATAGAGAGAGGGTGAAAGATAGAGGGTGGGTGTGAGAGAGAGGGAGTGAAAGAGAGAGGGAGAGGATGAGAGAGAGAGAGAGGATGAGAGGGAGAGGGTGACAGAGAAAGAGGGTGAGAGAGAGAGAGTGAGAGGATGAGAGGGAGAGGGGGAAAGGATGAGAGAGGGGAGAAAGGGAGCGAGGGAGGGGGAGAAAGGGAGAGAGGGAAGAGGAGAGGGGGAGAAAGAGAGGGAAATAGAGCAAGGGAGAGGGGAGAGAGAGGGTGGGAAGGGAGGAGAGAGGGTGAGAGAGAGGATAAGAGAGAGGGGGGAGTGGGAGAGGGAGGGAGGGAGTGAGAGAGAGAGAAGGAGAGAGGGGGGTGAGAGAGGTAGAAGAAGAGAGGGAGGGGGGCCAAGAGAAAGGGAAGAAGAGAGGGAGAGGAGGAGAGAGAGGGGGTGAGAGAGAGGGGTGTGTGAGAGAGAGGGTGATAGAGAGAGGGTGAGAAAGAGTGAGGTATAGAGAGGGGGAGAGGGAAGGAGAGAGAGAGGGTGAAAGAGAGAGGGTGAGAGAGCGACGGAGAGTGTGAGAGAGAGGGGGGAGAGAGAAAGAGAGAGGGTGGGTTTGAGAGAGAAGGAGTGAAAGAGCGAGGAAGAGGGAGAGGATGAGAGAGAGAGAGAGAGAGAGAGAGAGAGAGGGTGAAAGAGGGAGAGGGTGAGAGAGAGAGGGGGAGAGGATGAGAGAGAGAGGATGAGAGGGCAAGAGGGAGGGAGAGGGTGAGTGGGGGGGTGAGGGAGAGAGAGCGAGAGGGTGAGAGAGAGGGGGTGAGAGAGAGGATAAGAGAGAGGGGGAGAGTAGGTGAGGGAGGGAGGGAGAGAGAGAGGAGAGAGGGGGAGAGGGTGTGAAAGGGAGAGGGTGAAAGAGAGAGAGGGTGAGAGAGGAGAGAGAGTGTGAGGGTGCAATGGTGAGAGAGAGAGGGTGAGAGAGGGAGAGGGGGAGAGAGG